>NW_027485048.1:0-63706 GCF_050908995.1 Andrena cerasifolii
AAGGCGATGCCTTTGAAGCTGAAATTTAGTATACCTCTTTCAACTTCATGTTCTCCTGATATATTGGCCAAAATCTGGCGAAAATTTTCAGAATGCACAGAATTGGGCTTTGTAACAGGAGAACATGCCGTCGAAAGAGATGGCATAAAGTAACGTCTCCGGAGGGCAAATCAATGAGCGAGAAGTGGCGCAGATGTTTCGAGACAGTGACTGTTTAACGAAGAGTCGCACAATTTTCGAACGCCTCTTGAAAGGCCTGCGCCTCTGATTTGATACTTTTAAGCGATGCCTTTGAAGCTGAAATATAGTATACCTATTTCCGCTTCATGGTCTCCTGATATATTGGCCAAAATCTGGCGAAAATTTTCAGAATTCACAAAATTGGGCTTTGTAACAGGAGAATATGCCGTCGAAAATGATGGCACAAAGTAACGTCTCCGGAGAGCAAATCAAAGAGCGAGAAGTGGCGCAGATGTTTCGAGACAGTGACTGTTTAACGAAGACACGCAGAATTTTCGAACGCCTCTTGAAAGGCCTGCGCCTCTGATTTGCAACTTTAAGGCGATGCCTATGAAGCTGAAATTTAGTATACCTCTTTTGACTTCATGTTCTCCTGATATATTGGCCAAAATCTGGCGACAATTTCGAGAATACACAAAATTGGGCTTTGTAACAGGACAACATGCCGTCGATAGAGATGGAACAAAGTAACGTCTCTGGAGAGCAAATCAAAGAGCGAGAAGTGGCGCAGGTGTTTCGAGACAGTGACTGTTTAACGAAGAGACGCAGAATTTTCGAACGCCTCTTGAAACGCCTGCGCCTCTTAATTGCAAGTTTAAGGCGATGCCTTTGAAGCTGAAATTTAGTATACCTCTTTCCACTTCATGTTCTCCTGATATATTGGCCAAAATCTGGCGAAAATTTCGAGAGTACACAAAATTGGGCTTTGTAACAGGACAACATGCCGTCGAAAGAGATGGAACAAAGTAACGTCTCCGGAGGGCAAATCAAAGAGCGAGAAGTGGCGCAGGTGTTTCGAGACAGTGACTGTTTAACGAAGAGACGCAGAATTTTCGAACGCCTCTTGAAACGCCTGCGCCTCTTAATTGCAAGTTTAAGGCGATGCCTTTGAAGCTGAAATTTAGTATACCTCTTTCCACTTCATGTTCTCCTGATATATTGGCCAAAATCTGGCGAAAATTTCGAGAGTACACAAAATTGGGCTTTGTAACAGGACAACATGCCGTCGAAAGAGATGGAACAAAGTAACGTCTCTGGAGAGCAAATCAAAGAGCGAGAAGTGGCGCAGGTGTTTCGAGACAGTGACTGTTTAACGGAGAGACGCAGAATTTTCGAACGCCTCTTGAAACGCCTGCGCCTCTTAATTGCAAGTTTAAGGCGATGCCTTTGAAGCTGAAATTTAGTATACCTCTTTCCACTTCATGTTCTCCTGATATATTGGCCAAAATCTGGCGAAAATTTTCAGAATCCACAGAATTGGGCTTTGAAACAAGAGAACATGCCGTCGAAAGAGATGGAACAAAGTAACGTCTCCGGAGAGCAAATCAAAGAGCGAGAAGTGGCGCAGGTGTTTTGAGACAGTGACTGTTTAACGAAGACACGCAGAATTTTCGAACGCCTCTTGAAAGACCTGCGCCTCTTATTTGCAACTTTAAGGCGATGCCTTTGAAGCTGAAATTTAGTATACCTCTTTCAACTTCATGTTCTCCTGATATATTGGCCAAAATCTGGCGAAAATTTTCAGAATGCACAAAATTGGGCTTTGTAATAGGAGAACATGCAGTCGAAAGAGATGGAACAAAGTAACGTCTCCGGAGAGCAACTCAAAGAGCGAGAAGTGGCGCAGATGTTTCGAGACAGTGACTGTTTAACGAAGACACGCAGAATTTTCGAACGCCTCTTGAAACGCCTGCGCCTCTTAATTGCAAGTTTAAGGCGATGCCTTTGAAGCTGAAATTTAGTATACCTCTTTCCACTTCATGTTTTCCTGATATATTGGCCAAAATCTGGCGAAAATTTTCAGAATGCACAAAATTGGGCTTTGTAAAAGGAGAACATGCCGTCGAAGGAGATGGCACAAAGTAACGTCTCCGGATGGCAAATCAACGAGCGAGAAGTGGCGCAGATGTTTCGAGACAGTGACTGTTTAACGAAGAGTCGCACAATTTTCGAACGCCTCTTGAAAGGCCTGCGCCTCTGATTTGATACTTTTAAGCGATGCCTTTGAAGCTGAAATTTAGTATACCTCTTTCCACTTCATGTTCTCCTGATATATTGGCCAAAATCTGGCGAAAATTTTCAGAATCCACAGAATTGGGCTTTGAAACAAGAGAACATGCCGTCGAAAGAGATGGAACAAAGTAACGTCTCCGGAGAGCAAATCAAAGAGCGAGAAGTGGCGCAGGTGTTTTGAGACAGTGACTGTTTAACGAAGACACGCAGAATTTTCGAACGCCTCTTGAAAGACCTGCGCCTCTTATTTGCAACTTTAAGGCGATGCCTTTGAAGCTGAAATTTAGTATACCTCTTTCAACTTCATGTTCTCCTGATATATTGGCCAAAATCTGGCGAAAATTTTCAGAATGCACAAAATTGGGCTTTGTAATAGGAGAACATGCAGTCGAAAGAGATGGAACAAAGTAACGTCTCCGGAGAGCAACTCAAAGAGCGAGAAGTGGCGCAGATGTTTCGAGACAGTGACTGTTTAACGAAGACACGCAGAATTTTCGAACGCCTCTTGAAACGCCTGCGCCTCTTAATTGCAAGTTTAAGGCGATGCCTTTGAAGCTGAAATTTAGTATACCTCTTTCCACTTCATGTTCTCCTGATATATTGGCCAAAATCTGGCGAAAATTTTCAGAATCCACAGAATTGGGCTTTGAAACAAGAGAACATGCCGTCGAAAGAGATGGAACAAAGTAACGTCTCCGGAGAGCAAATCAAAGAGCGAGAAGTGGCGCAGGTGTTTTGAGACAGTGACTGTTTAACGAAGACACGCAGAATTTTCGAACGCCTCTTGAAAGACCTGCGCCTCTTATTTGCAACTTTAAGGCGATCCCTTTGAAGTTGAAATTTAGTATACCTCTTTCCACTTCATTTTCTCCTGATATATTGGCCAAAATCTGGCGAAAATTTCGAGAATACACAAAATTGGGCTTTGTAACAGGAGAATATGCCGTCGAAAGAGATGGCACAAAGTAACGTCTCCGGAGAGCAAATCAAAGAGCGAGAAGTGGCGCAGATGTTTCGAGACAGTGACTGTTTAACGAAGACACGCAGAATTTTCGAACGCCTCTTGAAAGGCCTGCGCCTCTGATTTGCAACTTTAAGGCGATGCCTATGAAGCTGAAATTTAGTATACCTCTTTCCACTTCATGTTCTCCTGTTATATTGGACAAAATCTAGCGAAAATTTTCAGAATGCACAAAATTGGGCTTTGTAACAGGAGAATATGCCGTCGAAAGAGATGGCACAAAGTAACGTCTCCGGAGAGCAAATCAAAGAGCGAGAAGTGGCGCAGATGTTTCGAGACAGTGACTGTTTAACGAAGACACGCAGAATTTTCGAACGCCTCTTGAAAGGCCTGCGCCTCTGATTTGCAACTTTAAGGCGATGCTTATGAACCTGAAATTTAGTATACCTCTTTTGACTTCATGTTCTCCTGATATATTGGCCAAAATCTGGCGAAAATTTCGAGAATACACAAAATTATGCTTTGTAACAGGACAACATGCCGTCGAAAGAGATGGAACAAAGTAACGTCTCTGGAGAGCAAATCAAAGAGCGAGAAGTGGCGCAGGTGTTTCGAGACAGTGATTGTTTAACATCGAGACGCAGAATTTTCGAACGCCTCTTGAAAGGCCTGCGCCTCATATTTGCAACTTTAAGGCGATGCCTTTGAAGCTGAAATTTAGTATACCTCTTTCCAATTCATTTTCTCCTGATATATTGGCCAAAATCTGCCGAAAATTTTCAGAATGCACAGAATTGGGCTTTGTAACAGGAGAACATGCCGTCGAAAGAGATGGCACAATGTAACGTCTCCGGAGGGCAAATCAATGAGCGAGAAGTGGCGCAGATGTTTCGAGACAGTGACTGTTTAACGAAGAGTCGCACAATTTTCGAACGCCTCTTGAAAGGCCTGCGCCTCTGATTTGATACTTTTAAGCGATGCCTTTGAAGCTGAAATTTAGTATACCTCTTTCCACTTCATGTTCTCCTGATATATTGGACAAAATCTAGCGAAAATTTTCAGAATGCACAAAATTGGGCTTTGTAACAGGAGAATATGCCTTCGAAAGAGATGGCACAAAGTAACGTCTCCGGAGAGCAAATCAAAGAGCGAGAAGTGGCGCAGATGTTTCGAGACAGTGACTGTTTAACGAAGACACGCAGAATTTTCGAAGGCCTCTTGAAAGGCCTGCGCCTCTGATTTGCAACTTTAAGGCGATGCCTATGAAGCTGAAATTTAGTATACCTCTTTTGACTTCATGTTCTCCTGATATATTGGCCAAAATCTGGCGAAAATTTCGAGAATACACAAAATTGTGCTTTGTAACAGGACAACATGCCGTCGAAAGAGATGGAACAAAGTAACGTCTCTGGAGAGCAAATCAAAGAGCGAGAAGTGGCGCAGGTGTTTCGAGACAGTGATTGTTTAACAACGAGACGCAGAATTTTCGAACGCCTCTTGAAAGGCCTGCGCCTCATATTTGCAACTTTAAGGTGATGCATTTGAAGCTGAAATTTAGTATACCTCTTTCGACTTCATTTTCTCCTGATATATTGGCCAAAATCTTGCGAAAATTTTCAGAATGCACAAAATTGGGCTTTGTAACAGGAGAACATGCCGTCGAAAGAGATGGCACAAAGTAACGTCTCCCGAGAGCAAATCAAAGAGCGAGAAGTGGCGCAGGTGTTTCGAGACAGTGATTGTTTAACAACGAGACGCAGAATTTTCGAACGCCTCTTGAAAAGCCTGCGCCTCTTATTTGCAACTTTAAGGCGATGCCTTTGAAGCTGAAATTTAGTATACCTTTTTCCAATTCATTTTCTCCTGATATATTGGCCAAAATCTGGCGAAAATTTCGAGAATACACAAAATTGAGCTTTATAACAGGAGAACATGCCGTCGAAAGAGATGGTACAATATAACGTCTCCGGACAGCAAACGCAAGAGCGAGAAGTGGCGCAGGTGTTTCGAGACAGTGATTGTTTCACGAAGAGACGCTGAATTTTCGAAAGCCTCTTGAAAGGCCTGCGCCTCTTAATTGAAACTTTAAGGCGATGCCTTTGAAGCTGGAATTTAGTATACCTATTTCCACTTCATGTTCTCCTGATATATTGGCCAAAATCTAGCGAAAATTTTCAGAATGCACATCATTGGGCTTTGTAACAGGAGAACATGCCGTCGAAAGAGATGGCACAAAGTAACGTCTCCGGAGAGCAAATCAAAGAGCGAGAAGTGGCGCAGGTGTTTTGAGACAGTGACTGTTTAACGAAGAGACGCACAATTTTCGAACGCCTCTTGAAAGGCCTGCGCCTCTTAATTGCAAGTTTAAGGCGATGCCTTTGAAGCTGAAATTTAGTATACCTCTTTCAACTTCATGTTCTCCTGATATATTGGCCAAAATCTGCCGAAAATTTTCAGAATGCACAGAATTGGGCTTTGTAACAGGAGAACATGCCGTCCAAAGAGATGGCACAAAGTAACGTCTCCGGAGAGCAAATCAAGGAGCGAGAAGTGGCGCAGGTGTTTTGAGACAGTGACTGTTTAACGAAGAGTCGCACAATTTTCGAACTCCTCTTGAAAGTCCTGCGCCTCTGATTTGATACTTTTAAGCGATGCCTTTGAAGCTGAAATTTAGTATACCTCTATCCACTTCATGTTCTCCTGATATATTGGACAAAATCTAGCGCAAATTTTCAGAATGCACAAAATTGGGCTTTGTAACAGGAGAATATGCCGTCGAAAGAGATGGCACAAAGTAACGTCTCCGGATGGCAAATCAATGAGCGAGAAGTGGCGCAGATGTTTCGAGACAGTGACTGTTTAACGAAGAGTCGCACAATTTTCGAACGCCTCTTGAAAGTCCTGCGCCTCTGATTTGATACTTTTAAGCGATGCCCTTGAAGCTGAAATTTAGTATACCTCTTTCCACTTCATGTTCTCCTGATATATTGGACAAAATCTAGCGAAAATTTTCAGAATGCACAAAATTGGGCTTTGTAACAGGAGAATATGCCGTCGAAAGAGATGGCGCAAAGTAACGTCTCCGGAGAGCAAATCAAAGAGCGAGAAGTGGCGCAGATGTTTCGAGACAGTGACTGTTTAACGAAGACACGCAGAATTTTCGAACGCCTCTTGAAAGGCCTGCGCCTCTGATTTGCAACTTTAAGGCGATGCCTTTGAAGCTGAAGTTTAGTATACCTCTTTCCACTTCATGTTATCCTGATATATTGGCCACAATCTGGCGAAAATTTCGAGAATACACAAAATTGAGCTTTATAACAGGAGAACATGCCGTCGAAAGAGATGGAACAATATAACGTCTCCGGACAGCAAACGAAAGAGCGAGAAGTGCCGCAGGTGTTTCGAGACAGTGACTGTTTCACGAAGAGACGCTGAATTTTCGAAAGCCTCTTGAAAGGCCTGCGCCTCTTAATTGCAACTTTAAGGCGATGCCTTTGAAGCTGAAATTTAGTATACCTATTTCCACTTCATGTTCTCCTGATATATGGGCCAAAATCTAGCGAAAATTTTCAGCATGCACAAAATTGGGCTTTGTAACAGGAGAATATGCCGTCGAAAGAGATGGCACAAAGTAACGTCTCCGGAGAGCAAATCAAAGAGCGAGAAGTGGCGCAGGTGTTTTGAGACAGTGACTGTTTAACGAAGAGACGCACAATTTTCGAACGCCTCTTGAAAGGCCTGCGCCTCTGATTTGATACTTTTAAGCGATGCCTTTGAAGCTGAAATTTAGTATACCTCTTTCCACTTCATGTTCTCCTGATATATTGGCCACAATCTGGCGAAAATTTCGATAATACACAAAATTGAGCTTTATAACAGGAGAACATGCCGTCGAAAGAGATGGAACAATATAACGTCTCCGGACAGCAAACGAAAGAGCGAGAAGTGCCGCAGGTGTTTCGAGACAGTGACTGTTTCACGAAGAGACGCTGAATTTTCGAAAGCCTCTTGAAAGGCCTGCGCCTCTTAATTGCAACTTTAAGGCGATGCCTTTGAAGCTGAAATTTAGTATACCTATTTCCACTTCATGTTCTCCTGATATATTGGCCAAAATCTAGCGAAAATTTTCAGAATGCACAAAATTGGGCTTTGTAACAGGAGAATATGCCGTCGAAAGAGATGGCACAAAGTAACGTCTCCGGAGAGCAAATCAAAGAGCGAGAAGTGGCGCAGGTGTTTTGAGACAGTGACTGTTTAACGAAGAGACGCACAATTTTCGAACGCCTCTTGAAAGGCCTGCGCCTCTGATTTGCAACTTTAAGGCGATGCCTATGAAGCTGAAATTTAGTATACCTCTTTTGACTTCATGTTCTCCTGATATATTGGCCAAAATCTAGCGAAAATTTTCAGAATGCACAAAATTGGGCTTTGTAACAGGAGAACATGCCGTCGAAAGAGATGGCACAAAGTAACGTCTCCGGATGGCAAATCAACGAGCGAGAAGTGGCGCAGATGTTTCGAGACAGTGACTGTTTAACGAAGAGTCGCACAATTTTCGAACGCCTCTTGAAAGGCCTGCGCCTCTGATTTGATACTTTTAAGCGATGCCTTTGAAGCTGAAATTTAGTATACCTCTTTCCACTTCATGTTCTCCTGATATATTGGCCAAAATCTAGCGAAAATTTTCAGAATGCACAAAATTGGGCTTTGTAACAGGAGAACATGCCGTCGAAAGAGATGGCACAAAGTAACGTCTCCGGAGAGCAAATCAAAGAGCGAGAAGTGGCGCAGGTGTTTTGAGACAGTGACTGATTAACGAAGAGACGCAGAATTTTCGAACGCCTCTTGAAACGCCTGCGCCTCTTATTTGCAACTTTAAGGCGATGCCTTTGAAGCTGAAATTTAGTATACCTCTTTTGACTTCATGTTCTCCTGATATATTGGCCAAAATCTAGCGAAAATTTTCAGAATGCACAAAATTGGGCTTTGTAACAGGAGAACATGCCGTCGAAAGAGATGGCACAAAGTAACGTCTCCGGATGGCAAATCAATGAGCGAGAAGTGGCGCAGATGTTTCGAGACAGTGACTGTTTAACGAAGAGTCGCACAATTTTCGAACGCCTCTTGAAAGTCCTGCGCCTCTGATTGGATACTTTTAAGCGATGCCCTTGAAGCTGAAATTTAGTATACCTCTTTCCACTTCATGTTCTCCTGATATATTGGACAAAATCTAGCGCAAATTTTCAGAATGCACAAAATTGGGCTTTGTAACAGGAGAATATGCCGTCGAAAGAGATGGCACAAAGTAACGTCTCCGGAGAGCAAATCAAAGAGCGAGAAGTGGCGCAGATGTTTCGAGACAGTGACTGTTTAACGAAGACACGCAGAATTTTCGAACGCCTCTTGAAAGGCCTGCGCCTCTGATTTGCAACTTTAAGGCGATGCCTTTGAAGCTGAAGTTTAGTATACCTCTTTCCACTTCATGTTATCCTGATATATTGGCCACAATCTGGCGAAAATTTCGAGAATACACAAAATTGAGCTTTATAACAGGAGAACATGCCGTCGAAAGAGATGGAACAATATAACGTCTCCGGACAGCAAACGAAAGAGCGAGAAGTGCCGCAGGTGTTTCGAGACAGTGACTGTTTCACGAAGAGACGCTGAATTTTCGAAAGCCTCTTGAAAGGCCTGCGCCTCTTAATTGCAACTTTAAGGCGATGCCTTTGAAGCTGAAATTTAGTATACCTATTTCCACTTCATGTTCTCCTGATATATGGGCCAAAATCTAGCGAAAATTTTCAGCATGCACAAAATTGGGCTTTGTAACAGGAGAATATGCCGTCGAAAGAGATGGCACAAAGTAACGTCTCCGGAGAGCAAATCAAAGAGCGAGAAGTGCCGCAGGTGTTTCGAGACAGTGACTGTTTCACGAAGAGACGCTGAATTTTCGAAAGCCTCTTGAAAGGCCTGCGCCTCTTAATTGCAACTTTAAGGCGATGCCTTTGAAGCTGAAATTTAGTATACCTATTTCCACTTCATGTTCTCCTGATATATTGGCCAAAATCTAGCGAAAATTTTCGGAATGCACAAAATTGGGCTTTGTAACAGGAGAATATGCCGTCGAAAGAGATGGCACAAAGTAACGTCTCCGGAGAGCAAATCAAAGAGCGAGAAGTGGCGCAGGTGTTTTGAGACAGTGACTGTTTAACGAAGAGACGCACAATTTTCGAACGCCTCTTGAAAGGCCTGCGCCTCTGATTTGCAACTTTAAGGCGATGCCTATGAAGCTGAAATTTAGTATACCTCTTTTGACTTCATGTTCTCCTGATAAATTGGCCAAAATCTGGCGAAAATTTCGAGAATACACAAAATTGAGCTTTATAACAGGAGAACATGCCGTCGAAAGAGATGGAACAATATAACGTCTCCGGAGAGCAAACGAAAGAGCGAGAAGTGCCGCAGGTGTTTCGAGACAGTGACTGTTTCACGAAGAGACGCTGAATTTTCGAAAGCCTCTTGAAAGGCCTGCGCCTCTTAATTGCAACTTTAAGGCGATGCCTTTGAAGCTGAAATTTAGTATACCTATTTCCACTTCATGTTCTCCTGATATATTGGCCAAAATCTAGCGAAAATTTTCAGAATGCACAAAATTGGGCTTTGTAACAGGAGAACATGCCGTCGAAAGAGATGGCACAAAGTAACGTCTCCGGAGAGCAAATCAAAGAGCGAGATATGGCGCAGATGTTTCGAGACAGTGACTGATTAACGAAGAGACGCAGAATTTTCGAACGCCTCTTGAAACGCCTGCGCCTCTTATTTGCAACTTTAACGCGATGCCTTTGAAGCTGAAATTTAGTATACCTCTTTCCACTTCATTTTCTCCTGATATATTGGCCAAAATCTGGCGAAAATTTTCAGAATCCACAGAATTGGGCTTTGTAACAGGAGAACATGCCGTCGAAAGAGATGGCACAAAGTAACGTCTCCGGATGGCAAATCAATGAGCGAGAAGTGGCGCAGATGTTTCGAGACAGTGACTGTTTAACGAAGAGTCGCACAATTTTCGAACGCCTCTTGAAAGTCCTGCGCCTCTGATTTGATACTTTTAAGCGATGCCTTTGAAGCTGAAATTTAGTATACCTCTTTCCACTTCATGTTCTCCTGATATATTGGACAAAATCTAGCGCAAATTTTCAGAATGCACAAAATTGGGCTTTGTAACAGGAGAATATGCCGTCGAAAGAGATGGCACAAAGTAACGTCTCCGGAGAGCAAATCAAAGAGCGAGAAGTGGCGCAGATGTTTCGAGACAGTGACTGTTTAACGAAGACACGCAGAATTTTCGAAGGCCTCTTGAAAGGCCTGCGCCTCTGATTTGCAACTTTAAGGCGATGCCTATGAAGCTGAAATTTAGTATACCTCTTTTGACTTCATGTTCTCCTGATATATTGGCCAAAATCTGGCGAAAATTTCGAGAATACACAAAATTGTGCTTTGTAACAGGACAACATGCCGTCGAAAGAGATGGAACAAAGTAACGTCTCTGGAGAGCAAATCAAAGAGCGAGAAGTGGCGCAGGTGTTTCGAGACAGTGATTGTTTAACAACGAGACGCAGAATTTTCGAACGCCTCTTGAAAGGCCTGCGCCTCATATTTGCAACTTTAAGGTGATGCATTTGAAGCTGAAATTTAGTATACCTCTTTCGACTTCATTTTCTCCTGATATATTGGCCAAAATCTGGCGAAAATTTTCAGAATGCACAAAATTGGGCTTTGTAACAGGAGAACATGCCGTCGAAAGAGATGGCACAAAGTAACGTCTCCCGAGAGCAAATCAAAGAGCGAGAAGTGGCGCAGGTGTTTCGAGACAGTGATTGTTTAACAACGAGACGCAGAATTTTCGAACGCCTCTTGAAAAGCCTGCGCCTCTTATTTGCAACTTTAAGGCGATGCCTTTGAAGCTGAAATTTAGTATACCTCTTTCCAATTCATTTTCTCCTGATATATTGGCCAAAATCTGGCGAAAATTTCGAGAATACACAAATTGAGCTTTATAACAGGAGAACATGCCGTCGAAAGAGATGGTACAATATAACGTCTCCGGACAGCAAACGCAAGAGCGAGAAGTGGCGCAGGTGTTTCGAGACAGTGATTGTTTCACGAAGAGACGCTGAATTTTCGAAAGCCTCTTGAAAGGCCTGCGCCTCTTAATTGAAACTTTAAGGCGATGCCTTTGAAGCTGGAATTTAGTATACCTATTTCCACTTCATGTTCTCCTGATATATTGGCCAAAATCTAGCGAAAATTTTCAGAATGCACATCATTGGGCTTTGTAACAGGAGAACATGCCGTCGAAAGAGATGGCACATAGTAACGTCTCCGGAGAGCAAATCAAAGAGCGAGAAGTGGCGCAGATGTTTCGAGACAGTGACTGTTTAACGAAGAGTCGCACAATTTTCGAACGCCTCTTGAAAGTCCTGCGCCTCTTAATTGCAAGTTTAAGGCGATGCCCTTGAAGCTGAAATTTAGTATACCTCTTTCAACTTCATGTTCTCCTGATATATTGGCCAAAATCTGCCGAAAATTTTCAGAATGCACAGAATTGGGCTTTGTAACAGGAGAACATGCCGTCCAAAGAGATGGCGCAAAGTAACGTCTCCGGAGAGCAAATCAAATAGCGAGAAGTGGCGCAGATGTTTCGAGACAGTGACTGTTTAACGAAGACACGCAGAATTTTCGAACGCCTCTTGAAAGGCCTGCGCCTCTGATTTGCAACTTTAAGGCGATGCCTTTGAAGCTGAAATTTAGTATACCTCTTTCCACTTCATGTTCTCCTGATATATTGGACAAAATCTGGCGAAAATTTTCAGAATGCACAAAATTGGGCTTTGTAACAGGAGAATATGCCGTCGAAAGAGATGGCGCAAAGTAACGTCTCCGGAGAGCAAATCAAAGAGCGAGAAGTGGCGCAGATGTTTCGAGACAGTGACTGTTTAACGAAGACACGCAGAATTTTCGAACGCCTCTTGAAAGGCCTGCGCCTCTGATTTGCAACTTTAAGGCGATGCCTTTGAAGCTGAAGTTTAGTATACCTCTTTCCACTTCATGTTATCCTGATATATTGGCCACAATCTGGCGAAAATTTCGAGAATACACAAAATTGAGCTTTATAACAGGAGAACATGCCGTCGAAAGAGATGGAACAATATAACGTCTCCGGAGAGCAAACGAAAGAGCGAGAAGTGCCACAGGTGTTTCGAGACAGTGACTGTTTCACGAAGAGACGCTGAATTTTCGAAAGCCTCTTGAAAGGCCTGCGCCTCTTAATTGCAACTTTAAGGCGATGCCTTTGAAGCTGAAATTTAGTATACCTATTTCCACTTCATGTTCTCCTGATATATTGGCCAAAATCTAGCGAAAATTTTCAGAATGCACAAAATTGGGCTTTGTAACAGGAGAACATGCCGTCGAAAGAGATGGCACAAAGTAACGTCTCCGGAGAGCAAATCAAAGAGCGAGATATGGCGCAGATGTTTCGAGACAGTGACTGATTAACGAAGAGACGCAGAATTTTCGAACGCCTCTTGAAACGCCTGCGCCTCTTATTTGCAACTTTAACGCGATGCCTTTGAAGCTGAAATTTAGTATACCTCTTTCCACCTCATTTTCTCCTGATATATTGGCCAAAATCTGGCGAAAATTTTCAGAATCCACAGAATTGGGCTTTGTAACAGGAGAACATGCCGTCGAAAGAGATGGCACAAAGTAACGTCTCCGGATGGCAAATCAATGAGCGAGAAGTGGCGCAGATGTTTCGAGACAGTGACTGTTTAACGAAGAGTCGCACAATTTTCGAACGCCTCTTGAAAGTCCTGCGCCTCTGATTTGATACTTTTAAGCGATGCCTTTGAAGCTGAAATTTAGTATACCTCTTTCCACTTCATGTTCTCCTGATATATTGGACAAAATCTAGCGCAAATTTTCAGAATGCACAAAATTGGGCTTTGTAACAGGAGAATATGCCGTCGAAAGAGATGGCACAAAGTAACGTCTCCGGAGAGCAAATCAAAGAGCGAGAAGTGGCGCAGATGTTTCGAGACAGTGACTGTTTAACGAAGACACGCAGAATTTTCGAACGCCTCTTGAAAGGCCTGCGCCTCTGATTTGCAACTTTAAGGCGATGCCTTTGAAGCTGAAATTTAGTATACCTCTTTCCACTTCATGTTATCCTGATATATTGGACAAAATCTAGCGAAAATTTTCAGAATGCACAAAATTGGGCTTTGTAACAGGAGAATATGCCTTCGAAAGAGATGGCACAAAGTAACGTCTCCGGAGAGCAAATCAAAGAGCGAGAAGTGGCGCAGATGTTTCGAGACAGTGACTGTTTAACGAAGACACGCAGAATTTTCGAAGGCCTCTTGAAAGGCCTGCGCCTCTGATTTGCAACTTTAAGGCGATGCCTATGAAGCTGAAATTTAGTATACCTCTTTTGACTTCATGTTCTCCTGATATATTGGCCAAAATCTGGCGAAAATTTCGAGAATACACAAAATTGTGCTTTGTAACAGGACAACATGCCGTCGAAAGAGATGGAACAAAGTAACGTCTCTGGAGAGCAAATCAAAGAGCGAGAAGTGGCGCAGGTGTTTCGAGACAGTGATTGTTTAACAACGAGACGCAGAATTTTCGAACGCCTCTTGAAAGGCCTGCGCCTCATATTTGCAACTTTAAGGTGATGCATTTGAAGCTGAAATTTAGTATACCTCTTTCGACTTCATTTTCTCCTGATATATTGGCCAAAATCTGGCGAAAATTTTCAGAATCCACAGAATTGGGCTTTGTAACAGGAGAACATGCCGTCGAAAGAGATGGCACAAAGTAACGTCTCCGGAGAGCAAATCAAAGAGCGAGAAGTGGCGCAGGTGTTTTGAGACAGTGACTGTTTAACGAAGAGACGCACAATTTTCGAACGCCTCTTGAAAGGCCTGCGCCTCTGATTTGCAACTTTAAGGCGATGCCTATGAAGCTGAAATTTAGTATACCTCTTTCGACTTCATGTTCTCCTGATATATTGGCCAAAATCTAGCGAAAATTTTCAGAATGCACAAAATTGGGCTTTGTAACAGGAGAACATGCCGTCGAAAGAGATGGCACAAAGTAACGTCTCCGGAGAGCAAATCAAAGAGCGAGAAGTGGCGCAGGTGTTTTGAGACAGTGACTGTTTAACGAAGAGTCGCACAATTTTCGAACGCCTCTTGAAAGGCCTGCGCCTCTGATTTGATACTTTTAAGCGATGCCTTTGAAGCTGAAATTTAGTATACCTCTTTCGACTTCATGTTCTCCTGATATATTGGCCAAAACCTAGTGAAAATTTTCAGAATGCACAAAATTGGGCTTTGTAACAGGAGAATATGCCGTCGAAAGAGATGGCACAAAGTAACGTCTCCGGAGAGCAAATCAAAGAGCGAGAAGTGGCGCAGGTGTTTTGAGACAGTGACTGTTTAACGAAGAGACGCACAATTTTCGAACGCCTCTTGAAAGGCCTGCGCCTCTGATTTGCAACTTTAAGGCGATGCCTATGAAGCTGAAATTTAGTATACCTCTTTTGACTTCATGTTCTCCTGATAAATTGGCCAAAATCTGGCGAAAATTTCGAGAATACACAAAATTGAGCTTTATAACAGGAGAACATGCCGTCGAAAGAGATGGTACAATATAACGTCTCCGGACAGCAAACGAAAGAGCGAGAAGTGGCGCAGGTGTTTTGAGACAGTGACTGTTTAACGAAGAGACGCACAATTTTCGAACGCCTCTTGAAAGGCCTGCGCCTCTGATTTGCAACTTTAAGGCGATGCCTATGAAGCTGAAATTTAGTATACCTCTTTTGACTTCATGTTCTCCTGATATATTGGCCAAAATCTAGCGAAAATTTTCAGAATGCACAAAATTGGGCTTTGTAACAGGAGAACATGCCGTCGAAAGAGATGGCACAAAGTAACGTCTCCGGAGAGCAAATCAAAGAGCGAGAGGTGGCGCAGGTGTTTTGAGACAGTGACTGATTAACGAAGAGACGCAGAATTTTCGAACGCCTCTTGAAACGCCTGCGCCTCTTATTTGCAACTTTAAGGCGATGCCTTTGAAGCTGAAATTTAGTATACCTCTTTCCACTTCATTTTCTCCTGATATATTGGCCAAAATCTGGCGAAAATTTTCAGAATCCACAGAATTGGGCTTTGTAACAGGAGAACATGCCGTCGAAAGAGATGGCACAAAGTAACGTCTCCGGATGGCAAATCAATGAGCGAGAAGTGGCGCAGATGTTTCGAGACAGTGACTGTTTAACGAAGAGTCGGACAATTTTCGAACGCCTCTTGAAAGTCCTGCGCCTCTGATTGGATACTTTTAAGCGATGCCTTTGAAGCTGAAATTTAGTATACCTCTTTCCACTTCATGTTCTCCTGATATATTGGACAAAATCTAGCGCAAATTTTCAGAATGCACAAAATTGGGCTTTGTAACAGGAGAATATGCCGTCGAAAGAGATGGCACAAAGTAACGTCTCCGGAGAGCAAATCAAAGAGCGAGAAGTGGCGCAGATGTTTCGAGACAGTGACTGTTTAACGAAGACACGCAGAATTTTCGAACGCCTCTTGAAAGGCCTGCGCCTCTGATTTGCAACTTTAAGGCGATGCCTTTGAAGCTGAAATTTAGTATACCTCTTTCCACTTCATGTTATCCTGATATATTGGCCACAATCTGGCGAAAATTTTCAGAATGCACAAATTTGGGCTTTGTAACAGGAGAACATGCCGTCGAAAGAGATGGCACAATGTAACGTCTCCGGAGAGCAAATCAAAGAGCGAGAAGTGGCGCAGGTGTTTCGAGACAGTGATTGTTTAACAACGAGACGCAGAATTTTCGAACGCCTCTTGAAAGGCCTGCGCCTCTTATTTGCAACTTTAAGGCGATGCCTTTGAAGCTGAAATTTAGTATACCTCTTTCCACTTCATTTTCTCCTGATATATTGGCCAAAATCTGGCGAAAATTTTCAGAATCCACAGAATTGGGCTTTGTAACAGGAGAACATGCCGTCGAAAGAGATGGTACAATATAACGTCTCCGGACAGCAAACGAAAGAGCGAGAAGTGGCGCAGGTGTTTCGAGACAGTGATTGTTTCACGAAGAGACGCTGAATTTTCGAAAGCCTCTTGAAAGGCCTGCGCCTCTTAATTGAAACTTTAAGGCGATGCCTTTGAAGCTGGAATTTAGTATACCTATTTCCACTTCATGTTCTCCTGATATATTGGCCAAAATCTAGCGAAAATTTTCAGAATGCACATCATTGGGCTTTGTAACAGGAGAACATGCCGTCGAAAGAGATGGCACAAAGTAACGTCTCCGGAGAGCAAATCAAAGAGCGAGAAGTGGCGCAGGTGTTTTGAGACAGTGACTGTTTAACGAAGAGTCGCACAATTTTCGAACGCCTCTTGAAAGGCCTGCGCCTCTGATTTGATACTTTTAAGCGATGCCTTTGAAGCTGAAATTTAGTATACCTCTTTCGACTTCATGTTCTCCTGATATATTGGCCAAAACCTAGCGAAAATTTTCAGAATGCACAAAATTGGGCTTTGTAACAGGAGAACATGCCGTCGAAAGAGATGGCACAAAGTAACGTCTCCGGAGAGCAAATCAAAGCGCGAGATATGGCGCAGATGTTTCGAGACAGTGACTGATTAACGAAGAGACGCAGAATTTTCGAACGCCTCTTGAAACGCCTGCGCCTCTTATTTGCAACTTTAAGGCGATGCCTTTGAAGCTGAAATTTAGTATACCTCTTTCCACTTCATTTTCTCCTGATATATTGGCCAAAATCTGGCGAAAATTTTCAGAATCCACAGAATTGGGCTTTGTAACAGGAGAACATGCCGTCGAAAGAGATGGCACAAAGTAACGTCTCCGGAGAGCAAATCAAAGAGCGAGAAGTGGCGCAGGTGTTTTGAGACAGTGACTGTTTAACGAAGAGACGCACAATTTTCGAACGCCTCTTGAAAGGCCTGCGCCTCTTATTTGCAACTTTAAGGCGATGCCTTTGAAACTGAAATTTAGTATACCTCTTTCCACTTCATGTTCTCCTGATATATTGGACAAAATCTGGCGAAAATTTTCAGAATGCACAAAATTGGGCTTTGTAACAGGAGAATATGCCGTCGAAAGAGATGGCGCAAAGTAACGTCTCCGGAGAGCAAATCAAAGAGCGAGAAGTGGCGCAGATGTTTCGAGACAGTGACTGTTTAACGAAGACACGCAGAATTTTCGAACGCCTCTTGAAAGGCCTGCGCCTCTGATTTGCAACTTTAAGGCGATGCCTTTGAAGCTGAAGTTTAGTATACCTCTTTCCACTTCATGTTATCCTGATATATTGGCCACAATCTGGCGAAAATTTCGAGAATACACAAAATTGAGCTTTATAACAGGAGAACATGCCGTCGAAAGAGATGGAACAATATAACGTCTCCGGAGAGCAAACGAAAGAGCGAGAAGTGCCGCAGGTGTTTCGAGACAGTGACTGTTTCACGAAGAGACGCTGAATTTTCGAAAGCCTCTTGAAAGGCCTGCGCCTCTTAATTGCAACTTTAAGGCGATGCCTTTGAAGCTGAAATTTAGTATACCTATTTCCACTTCATGTTCTCCTGATATATTGGCCAAAATCTAGCGAAAATTTTCAGAATGCACAAAATTGGGCTTTGTAACAGGAGAACATGCCGTCGAAAGAGATGGCACAAAGTAACGTCTCCGAAGAGCAAATCAAAGAGCGAGATATGGCGCAGATGTTTCGAGACAGTGACTGATTAACGAAGAGACGCAGAATTTTCGAACGCCTCTTGAAACGCCTGCGCCTCTTAATTGCAACTTTAAGGCGATGCCTTTGAAGCTGAAATTTAGTATACCTATTTCCACTTCATGTTCTCCTGATATATTGGCCAAAATCTAGCGAAAATTTTCAGAATGCACAAAATTGGGCTTTGTAACAGGAGAATATGCCGTCGAAAGAGATGGCACAAAGTAACGTCTCCGGAGAGCAAATCAAAGAGCGAGAAGTGGCGCAGGTGTTTTGAGACAGTGACTGTTTAACGAAGAGACGCACAATTTTCGAACGCCTCTTGAAAGGCCTGCGCCTCTGATTTGATACTTTTAAGCGATGCCTTTGAAGCTGAAATTTAGTATACCTCTTTCCACTTCATGTTCTCCTGATATATTGGCCACAATCTGGCGAAAATTTCGATAATACACAAAATTGAGCTTTATAACAGGAGAACATGCCGTCGAAAGAGATGGAACAATATAACGTCTCCGGACAGCAAACGAAAGAGCGAGAAGTGCCGCAGGTGTTTCGAGACAGTGACTGTTTCACGAAGAGACGCTGAATTTTCGAAAGCCTCTTGAAAGGCCTGCGCCTCTTAATTGCAACTTTAAGGCGATGCCTTTGAAGCTGAAATTTAGTATATCTATTTCCACTTCATGTTCTCCTGATATATTGGCCAAAATCTAGCGAAAATTTTCAGAATGCACAAAATTGGGCTTTGTAACAGGAGAATATGCCGTCGAAAGAGATGGCACAAAGTAACGTCTCCGGAGAGCAAATCAAAGAGCGAGAAGTGGCGCAGGTGTTTTGAGACAGTGACTGTTTAACGAAGAGACGCACAATTTTCGAACGCCTCTTGAAAGGCCTGCGCCTCTGATTTGCAACTTTAAGGCGATGCCTATGAAGCTGAAATTTAGTATACCTCTTTTGACTTCATGTTATCCTGATATATTGGCCACAATCTGGCGAAAATTTCGAGAATACACAAAATTGAGCTTTATAACAGGAGAACATGCCGTCGAAAGAGATGGAACAATATAACGTCTCCGGACAGCAAACGAAAGAGCGAGAAGTGCCGCAGGTGTTTCGAGACAGTGACTGTTTCACGAAGAGACGCTGAATTTTCGAAAGCCTCTTGAAATGCCTGCGCCTCTTAATTGCAACTTTAAGGCGATGCCTTTGAAGCTGAAATTTAGTATACCTATTTCCACTTCATGTTCTCCTGATATATGGGCCAAAATCTAGCGAAAATTTTCAGAATGCACAAAATTGGGCTTTGTAACAGGAGAATATGCCGTCGAAAGAGATGGCACAAAGTAACGTCTCCGGAGAGCAAATCAAAGAGCGAGAAGTGGCGCAGGTGTTTTGAGACAGTGACTCTTTAACGAAGAGACGCACAATTTTCGAACGCCTCTTGAAAGGCCTGCGCCTCTGATTTGATACTTTTAAGCGATGCCTTTGAAGCTGAAATTTAGTATACCTCTTTCCACTTCATGTTCTCCTGATATATTGGCCACAATCTGGCGAAAATTTCGATAATACACAAAATTGAGCTTTATAACAGGAGAACATGCCGTCGAAAGAGATGGAACAATATAACGTCTCCGGACAGCAAACGAAAGAGCGAGAAGTGCCGCAGGTGTTTCGAGACAGTGACTGTTTCACGAAGAGACGCTGAATTTTCGAAAGCCTCTTGAAAGGCCTGCGCCTCTTAATTGCAACTTTAAGGCGATGCCTTTGAAGCTGAAGTTTAGTATACCTCTTTCCACTTCATGTTATCCTGATATATTGGCCACAATCTGGCGAAAATTTCGAGAATACACAAAATTGAGCTTTATAACAGGAGAACATGCCGTCGAAAGAGATGGAACAATATAACGTCTCCGGAGAGCAAACGAAAGAGCGAGAAGTGCCGCAGGTGTTTCGAGACAGTGACTGTTTCACGAAGAGACGCTGAATTTTCGAAAGCCTCTTGAAAGGCCTGCGCCTCTTAATTGCAACTTTAAGGCGATGCCTTTGAAGCTGAAATTTAGTATACCTATTTCCACTTCATGTTCTCCTGATATATTGGCCAAAATCTAGCGAAAATTTTCAGAATGCACAAAATTGGGCTTTGTAACAGGAGAACATGCCGTCGAAAGAGATGGCACAAAGTAACGTCTCCGGAGAGCAAATCAAAGAGCGAGATATGGCGCAGATGTTTCGAGACAGTGACTGATTAACGAAGAGACGCAGAATTTTCGAACGCCTCTTGAAACGCCTGCGCCTCTTATTTGCAACTTTAACGCGATGCCTTTGAAGCTGAAATTTAGTATACCTCTTTCCACTTCATTTTCTCCTGATATATTGGCCAAAATCTGGCGAAAATTTTCAGAATCCACAGAATTGGGCTTTGTAACAGGAGAACATGCCGTCGAAAGAGATGGCACAAAGTAACGTCTCCGGATGGCAAATCAATGAGCGAGAAGTGGCGCAGATGTTTCGAGACAGTGACTGTTTCACGAAGAGACGCTGAATTTTCGAAAGCCTCTTGAAAGGCCTGCGCCTCTTAATTGCAACTTTAAGGCGATGCCTTTGAAGCTGAAATTTAGTATATCTATTTCCACTTCATGTTCTCCTGATATATTGGCCAAAATCTAGCGAAAATTTTCAGAATGCACAAAATTGGGCTTTGTAACAGGAGAATATGCCGTCGAAAGAGATGGCACAAAGTAACGTCTCCGGAGAGCAAATCAAAGAGCGAGAAGTGGCGCAGGTGTTTTGAGACAGTGACTGTTTAACGAAGAGACGCACAATTTTCGAACGCCTCTTGAAAGGCCTGCGCCTCTGATTTGCAACTTTAAGGCGATGCCTATGAAGCTGAAATTTAGTATACCTCTTTTGACTTCATGTTATCCTGATATATTGGCCACAATCTGGCGAAAATTTCGAGAATACACAAAATTGAGCTTTATAACAGGAGAACATGCCGTCGAAAGAGATGGAACAATATAACGTCTCCGGACAGCAAACGAAAGAGCGAGAAGTGCCGCAGGTGTTTCGAGACAGTGACTGTTTCACGAAGAGACGCTGAATTTTCGAAAGCCTCTTGAAATGCCTGCGCCTCTTAATTGCAACTTTAAGGCGATGCCTTTGAAGCTGAAATTTAGTATACCTATTTCCACTTCATGTTCTCCTGATATATGGGCCAAAATCTAGCGAAAATTTTCAGAATGCACAAAATTGGGCTTTGTAACAGGAGAATATGCCGTCGAAAGAGATGGCACAAAGTAACGTCTCCGGAGAGCAAATCAAAGAGCGAGAAGTGGCGCAGGTGTTTTGAGACAGTGACTCTTTAACGAAGAGACGCACAATTTTCGAACGCCTCTTGAAAGGCCTGCGCCTCTGATTTGATACTTTTAAGCGATGCCTTTGAAGCTGAAATTTAGTATACCTCTTTCCACTTCATGTTCTCCTGATATATTGGCCACAATCTGGCGAAAATTTCGATAATACACAAAATTGAGCTTTATAACAGGAGAACATGCCGTCGAAAGAGATGGAACAATATAACGTCTCCGGACAGCAAACGAAAGAGCGAGAAGTGCCGCAGGTGTTTCGAGACAGTGACTGTTTCACGAAGAGACGCTGAATTTTCGAAAGCCTCTTGAAAGGCCTGCGCCTCTTAATTGCAACTTTAAGGCGATGCCTTTGAAGCTGAAGTTTAGTATACCTCTTTCCACTTCATGTTATCCTGATATATTGGCCACAATCTGGCGAAAATTTCGAGAATACACAAAATTGAGCTTTATAACAGGAGAACATGCCGTCGAAAGAGATGGAACAATATAACGTCTCCGGAGAGCAAACGAAAGAGCGAGAAGTGCCGCAGGTGTTTCGAGACAGTGACTGTTTCACGAAGAGACGCTGAATTTTCGAAAGCCTCTTGAAAGGCCTGCGCCTCTTAATTGCAACTTTAAGGCGATGCCTTTGAAGCTGAAATTTAGTATACCTATTTCCACTTCATGTTCTCCTGATATATTGGCCAAAATCTAGCGAAAATTTTCAGAATGCACAAAATTGGGCTTTGTAACAGGAGAACATGCCGTCGAAAGAGATGGCACAAAGTAACGTCTCCGGAGAGCAAATCAAAGAGCGAGATATGGCGCAGATGTTTCGAGACAGTGACTGATTAACGAAGAGACGCAGAATTTTCGAACGCCTCTTGAAACGCCTGCGCCTCTTATTTGCAACTTTAACGCGATGCCTTTGAAGCTGAAATTTAGTATACCTCTTTCCACTTCATTTTCTCCTGATATATTGGCCAAAATCTGGCGAAAATTTTCAGAATCCACAGAATTGGGCTTTGTAACAGGAGAACATGCCGTCGAAAGAGATGGCACAAAGTAACGTCTCCGGATGGCAAATCAATGAGCGAGAAGTGGCGCAGATGTTTCGAGACAGTGACTGTTTAACGAAGAGTCGCACAATTTTCGAACGCCTCTTGAAAGTCCTGCGCCTCTGATTTGATACTTTTAAGCGATGCCTTTGAAGCTGAAATTTAGTATACCTCTTTCCACTTCATGTTCTCCTGATATATTGGACAAAATCTAGCGCAAATTTTCAGAATGCGCAAAATTGGGCTTTGTAACAGGAGAATATGCCGTCGAAAGAGATGGCACAAAGTAACGTCTCCGGAGAGCAAATCAAAGAGCGAGAAGTGGCGCAGATGTTTCGAGACAGTGACTGATTAACGAAGAGACGCAGAATTTTCGAACGCCTCTTGAAACGCCTGCGCCTCTTATTTGCAACTTTAAGGCGATGCCTTTGAAGCTGAAATTTAGTATACCTCTTTCCACTTTATGTTATCCTGATATATTGGCCACAATCTGGCGAAAATTTTCAGAATGCACAAATTTGGGCTTTGTAACAGGAGAACATGCCGTCGAAAGAGATGGCACAAAGTAACGTCTCCGGAGAGCAAATCAAAGAGCGAGAAGTGGCGCAGGTGTTTCGAGACAGTGATTGTTTAACAACGAGACGCAGAATTTTCGAACGCCTCTTGAAAGGCCTGCGCCTCTTATTTGCAACTTTAAGGCGATGCCTTTGAAGCTGAAATTTAGTATACCTCTTTTGACTTCATGTTATCCTGATATATTGGCCACAATCTGGCGAAAATTTCGAGAATACACAAAATTGAGCTTTATAACAGGAGAACATGCCGTCGAAAGAGATGGAACAATATAACGTCTCCGGACAGCAAACGAAAGAGCGAGAAGTGCCGCAGGTGTTTCGAGACAGTGACTGTTTCACGAAGAGACGCTGAATTTTCGAAAGCCTCTTGAAATGCCTGCGCCTCTTAATTGCAACTTTAAGGCGATGCCTTTGAAGCTGAAATTTAGTATACCTATTTCCACTTCATGTTCTCCTGATATATGGGCCAAAATCTAGCGAAAATTTTCAGAATGCACAAAATTGGGCTTTGTAACAGGAGAATATGCCGTCGAAAGAGATGGCACAAAGTAACGTCTCCGGAGAGCAAATCAAAGAGCGAGAAGTGGCGCAGGTGTTTTGAGACAGTGACTGTTTAACGAAGAGACGCACAATTTTCGAACGCCTCTTGAAAGGCCTGCGCCTCTGATTTGATACTTTTAAGCGATGCCTTTGAAGCTGAAATTTAGTATACCTCTTTCCACTTCATGTTCTCCTGATATATTGGCCACAATCTGGCGAAAATTTCGATAATACACAAAATTGAGCTTTATAACAGGAGAACATGCCGTCGAAAGAGATGGAACAATATAACGTCTCCGGACAGCAAACGAAAGAGCGAGAAGTGCCGCAGGTGTTTCGAGACAGTGACTGTTTCACGAAGAGACGCTGAATTTTCGAAAGCCTCTTGAAAGGCCTGCGCCTCTTAATTGCAACTTTAAGGCGATGCCTTTGAAGCTGAAGTTTAGTATACCTCTTTCCACTTCATGTTATCCTGATATATTGGCCACAATCTGGCGAAAATTTCGAGAATACACAAAATTGAGCTTTATAACAGGAGAACATGCCGTCGAAAGAGATGGAACAATATAACGTCTCCGGAGAGCAAACGAAAGAGCGAGAAGTGCCGCAGGTGTTTCGAGACAGTGACTGTTTCACGAAGAGACGCTGAATTTTCGAAAGCCTCTTGAAAGGCCTGCGCCTCTTAATTGCAACTTTAAGGCGATGCCTTTGAAGCTGAAATTTAGTATACCTATTTCCACTTCATGTTCTCCTGATATATTGGCCAAAATCTAGCGAAAATTTTCAGAATGCACAAAATTGGGCTTTGTAACAGGAGAACATGCCGTCGAAAGAGATGGCACAAAGTAACGTCTCCGGAGAGCAAATCAAAGAGCGAGATATGGCGCAGATGTTTCGAGACAGTGACTGATTAACGAAGAGACGCAGAATTTTCGAACGCCTCTTGAAACGCCTGCGCCTCTTATTTGCAACTTTAACGCGATGCCTTTGAAGCTGAAATTTAGTATACCTCTTTCCACTTCATTTTCTCCTGATATATTGGCCAAAATCTGGCGAAAATTTTCAGAATCCACAGAATTGGGCTTTGTAACAGGAGAACATGCCGTCGAAAGAGATGGCACAAAGTAACGTCTCCGGATGGCAAATCAATGAGCGAGAAGTGGCGCAGATGTTTCGAGACAGTGACTGTTTAACGAAGAGTCGCACAATTTTCGAACGCCTCTTGAAAGTCCTGCGCCTCTGATTTGATACTTTTAAGCGATGCCTTTGAAGCTGAAATTTAGTATACCTCTTTCCACTTCATGTTCTCCTGATATATTGGACAAAATCTAGCGCAAATTTTCAGAATGCGCAAAATTGGGCTTTGTAACAGGAGAATATGCCGTCGAAAGAGATGGCACAAAGTAACGTCTCCGGAGAGCAAATCAAAGAGCGAGAAGTGGCGCAGATGTTTCGAGACAGTGACTGATTAACGAAGAGACGCAGAATTTTCGAACGCCTCTTGAAACGCCTGCGCCTCTTATTTGCAACTTTAAGGCGATGCCTTTGAAGCTGAAATTTAGTATACCTCTTTCCACTTTATGTTATCCTGATATATTGGCCACAATCTGGCGAAAATTTTCAGAATGCACAAATTTGGGCTTTGTAACAGGAGAACATGCCGACGAAAGAGATGGTACAATATAACGTCTCCGGACAGCAAACGAAAGAGCGAGAAGTGGCGCAGGTGTTTTGAGACAGTGACTGTTTAACGAAGAGACGCACAATTTTCGAACGCCTCTTGAAAGGCCTGCGCCTCTGATTTGCAACTTTAAGGCGATGCCTATGAAGCTGAAATTTAGTATACCTCTTTCGACTTCATGTTCTCCTGATATATTGGCCAAAATCTAGCGAAAATTTTCAGAATGCACAAAATTGGGCTTTGTAACAGGAGAACATGCCGTCGAAAGAGATGGCACAAAGTAACGTCTCCGGAGAGCAAATCAAAGAGCGAGAAGTGGCGCAGGTGTTTTGAGACAGTGACTGTTTAACGAAGAGTCGCACAATTTTCGAACGCCTCTTGAAAGGCCTGCGCCTCTGATTTGATACTTTTAAGCGATGCCTTTGAAGCTGAAATTTAGTATACCTCTTTCCACTTCATGTTCTCCTGATATATTGGCCACAATCTGGCGAAAATTTCGATAATACACAAAATTGAGCTTTATAACAGGAGAACATGCCGTCGAAAGAGATGGAACAATATAACGTCTCCGGACAGCAAACGAAAGAGCGAGAAGTGCCGCAGGTGTTTCGAGACAGTGACTGTTTCACGAAGAGACGCACAATTTTCGAAAGCCTCTTGAAAGGCCTGCGCCTCTTAATTGCAACTTTAAGGCGATGCCTTTGAAGCTGAAATTTAGTATACCTATTTCCACTTCATGTTCTCCTGATATATTGGCCAAAATCTAGCGAAAATTTTCAGAATGCACAAAATTGGGCTTTGTAACAGGAGAATATGCCGTCGAAAGAGATGGCACAAAGTAACGTCTCCGGAGAGCAAATCAAAGAGCGAGAAGTGGCGCAGGTGTTTTGAGACAGTGACTGTTTAACGAAGAGTCGCACAATTTTCGAACGCCTCTTGAAAGGCCTGCGCCTCTGATTTGATACTTTTAAGCGATGCCTTTGAAGCTGAAATTTAGTATACCTCTTTCGACTTCATGTTCTCCTGATATATTGGCCAAAACCTAGTGAAAATTTTCAGAATGCACAAAATTGGGCTTTGTAACAGGAGAATATGCCGTCGAAAGAGATGGCACAAAGTAACGTCTCCGGAGAGCAAATCAAAGAGCGAGAAGTGGCGCAGGTGTTTTGAGACAGTGACTGTTTAACGAAGAGACGCACAATTTTCGAACGCCTCTTGAAAGGCCTGCGCCTCTGATTTGCAACTTTAAGGCGATGCCTATGAAGCTGAAATTTAGTATACCTCTTTTGACTTCATGTTCTCCTGATAAATTGGCCAAAATCTGGCGAAAATTTCGAGAATACACAAAATTGAGCTTTATAACAGGAGAACATGCCGTCGAAAGAGATGGTACAATATAACGTCTCCGGACAGCAAACGAAAGAGCGAGAAGTGGCGCAGGTGTTTTGAGACAGTGACTGTTTAACGAAGAGACGCACAATTTTCGAACGCCTCTTGAAAGGCCTGCGCCTCTGATTTGCAACTTTAAGGCGATGCCTATGAAGCTGAAATTTAGTATACCTCTTTTGACTTCATGTTCTCCTGATATATTGGCCAAAATCTAGCGAAAATTTTCAGAATGCACAAAATTGGGCTTTGTAACAGGAGAACATGCCGTCGAAAGAGATGGCACAAAGTAACGTCTCCGGAGAGCAAATCAAAGAGCGAGAGGTGGCGCAGGTGTTTTGAGACAGTGACTGATTAACGAAGAGACGCAGAATTTTCGAACGCCTCTTGAAACGCCTGCGCCTCTTATTTGCAACTTTAAGGCGATGCCTTTGAAGCTGAAATTTAGTATACCTCTTTCCACTTCATTTTCTCCTGATATATTGGCCAAAATCTGGCGAAAATTTTCAGAATCCACAGAATTGGGCTTTGTAACAGGAGAACATGCCGTCGAAAGAGATGGCACAAAGTAACGTCTCCGGATGGCAAATCAATGAGCGAGAAGTGGCGCAGATGTTTCGAGACAGTGACTGTTTAACGAAGAGTCGGACAATTTTCGAACGCCTCTTGAAAGTCCTGCGCCTCTGATTGGATACTTTTAAGCGATGCCTTTGAAGCTGAAATTTAGTATACCTCTTTCCACTTCATGTTCTCCTGATATATTGGACAAAATCTAGCGCAAATTTTCAGAATGCACAAAATTGGGCTTTGTAACAGGAGAATATGCCGTCGAAAGAGATGGCACAAAGTAACGTCTCCGGAGAGCAAATCAAAGAGCGAGAAGTGGCGCAGGTGTTTTGAGACAGTGACTGTTTAACGAAGAGACGCACAATTTTCGAACGCCTCTTGAAAGGCCTGCGCCTCTGATTTGCAACTTTAAGGCGATGCCTATGAAGCTGAAATTTAGTATACCTCTTTTGACTTCATGTTCTCCTGATAAATTGGCCAAAATCTGGCGAAAATTTCGAGAATACACAAAATTGAGCTTTATAACAGGAGAACATGCCGTCGAAAGAGATGGTACAATATAACGTCTCCGGACAGCAAACGAAAGAGCGAGAAGTGGCGCAGGTGTTTTGAGACAGTGACTGTTTAACGAAGAGACGCACAATTTTCGAACGCCTCTTGAAAGGCCTGCGCCTCTGATTTGCAACTTTAAGGCGATGCCTATGAAGCTGAAATTTAGTATACCTCTTTTGACTTCATGTTCTCCTGATATATTGGCCAAAATCTAGCGAAAATTTTCAGAATGCACAAAATTGGGCTTTGTAACAGGAGAACATGCCGTCGAAAGAGATGGCACAAAGTAACGTCTCCGGAGAGCAAATCAAAGAGCGAGAGGTGGCGCAGGTGTTTTGAGACAGTGACTGATTAACGAAGAGACGCAGAATTTTCGAACGCCTCTTGAAACGCCTGCGCCTCTTATTTGCAACTTTAAGGCGATGCCTTTGAAGCTGAAATTTAGTATACCTCTTTCCACTTCATTTTCTCCTGATATATTGGCCAAAATCTGGCGAAAATTTTCAGAATCCACAGAATTGGGCTTTGTAACAGGAGAACATGCCGTCGAAAGAGATGGCACAAAGTAACGTCTCCGGATGGCAAATCAATGAGCGAGAAGTGGCGCAGATGTTTCGAGACAGTGACTGTTTAACGAAGAGTCGGACAATTTTCGAACGCCTCTTGAAAGTCCTGCGCCTCTGATTGGATACTTTTAAGCGATGCCTTTGAAGCTGAAATTTAGTATACCTCTTTCCACTTCATGTTCTCCTGATATATTGGACAAAATCTAGCGCAAATTTTCAGAATGCACAAAATTGGGCTTTGTAACAGGAGAATATGCCGTCGAAAGAGATGGCACAAAGTAACGTCTCCGGAGAGCAAATCAAAGAGCGAGAAGTGGCGCAGGTGTTTTGAGACAGTGACTGTTTAACGAAGAGACGCACAATTTTCGAACGCCTCTTGAAAGGCCTGCGCCTCTTATTTGCAACTTTAAGGCGATGCCTTTGAAACTGAAATTTAGTATACCTCTTTCCACTTCATGTTCTCCTGATATATTGGACAAAATCTGGCGAAAATTTTCAGAATGCACAAAATTGGGCTTTGTAACAGGAGAATATGCCGTCGAAAGAGATGGCGCAAAGTAACGTCTCCGGAGAGCAAATCAAAGAGCGAGAAGTGGCGCAGATGTTTCGAGACAGTGACTGTTTAACGAAGACACGCAGAATTTTCGAACGCCTCTTGAAAGGCCTGCGCCTCTGATTTGCAACTTTAAGGCGATGCCTTTGAAGCTGAAGTTTAGTATACCTCTTTCCACTTCATGTTATCCTGATATATTGGCCACAATCTGGCGAAAATTTCGAGAATACACAAAATTGAGCTTTATAACAGGAGAACATGCCGTCGAAAGAGATGGAACAATATAACGTCTCCGGAGAGCAAACGAAAGAGCGAGAAGTGCCGCAGGTGTTTCGAGACAGTGACTGTTTCACGAAGAGACGCTGAATTTTCGAAAGCCTCTTGAAAGGCCTGCGCCTCTTAATTGCAACTTTAAGGCGATGCCTTTGAAGCTGAAATTTAGTATACCTATTTCCACTTCATGTTCTCCTGATATATTGGCCAAAATCTAGCGAAAATTTTCAGAATGCACAAAATTGGGCTTTGTAACAGGAGAACATGCCGTCGAAAGAGATGGCACAAAGTAACGTCTCCGGAGAGCAAATCAAAGAGCGAGATATGGCGCAGATGTTTCGAGACAGTGACTGATTAACGAAGAGACGCAGAATTTTCGAACGCCTCTTGAAACGCCTGCGCCTCTTAATTGCAACTTTAAGGCGATGCCTTTGAAGCTGAAATTTAGTATACCTATTTCCACTTCATGTTCTCCTGATATATTGGCCAAAATCTAGCGAAAATTTTCAGAATGCACAAAATTGGGCTTTGTAACAGGAGAATATGCCGTCGAAAGAGATGGCACAAAGTAACGTCTCCGGAGAGCAAATCAAAGAGCGAGAAGTGGCGCAGGTGTTTTGAGACAGTGACTGTTTAACGAAGAGACGCACAATTTTCGAACGCCTCTTGAAAGGCCTGCGCCTCTGATTTGATACTTTTAAGCGATGCCTTTGAAGCTGAAATTTAGTATACCTCTTTCCACTTCATGTTCTCCTGATATATTGGCCACAATCTGGCGAAAATTTCGATAATACACAAAATTGAGCTTTATAACAGGAGAACATGCCGTCGAAAGAGATGGAACAATATAACGTCTCCGGACAGCAAACGAAAGAGCGAGAAGTGCCGCAGGTGTTTCGAGACAGTGACTGTTTCACGAAGAGACGCTGAATTTTCGAAAGCCTCTTGAAAGGCCTGCGCCTCTTAATTGCAACTTTAAGGCGATGCCTTTGAAGCTGAAATTTAGTATACCTATTTCCACTTCATGTTCTCATGATATATTGGCCAAAATCTGGCGAATATTTTCAGAATGCACAAAATTGCGCTTTGTAACAGGAGAACATGCCGTTGAAAGAGATGGCACAAAGTAACGTCTCCGGAGAGCAAATCGAAGAGCGAGGAGTGGCGCAGATGTTTCGAGACAGTGACTGTTTAACGAAGAGACGCAGAATTTTCGAACGCCTCTTGAAAGGCCTCCGCCTCTTATTTCCAACATTAAGGCGATGCCTTTGAAGCTGAAATTTAGTATACCACTTTCCACTTCATGTTCTCCTGATACATTGGCCCAAATTTGGCGAAAATTTTCAGAATGCACAACATTGTGCTTTGTAACAGGAGAACATGCCGTCGAAAGAGATGGCACAAAGTAACGTCTCCGGAGATCAAATCGAAAAGCGAGGAGTGGCGCAGATGTTTCGAGACAGTGACTGTTTAACGAAGAGACGCAGAATTTTCGAACGCCTCTTGAAAGGCCTCCGCCTCTTATTCCCAACTTTAAGGCGATGCCTTTGAAGCTGAAATTTAGTATACCTCATTCCACTTCATATTCTCCTGATACATTGGCCAAAATTTGGCGAAAATTTTCAGAATGCACAAAATTGGGCTTTGTAACAGGAGAACATGCCGTCGAAAGGGATGGCACAAAGTAACGTCTCCGGAGAGCAAATCAGTGAGCGAGAAGTGGGGCAGAAGTTTCGAGACAGTGACTGTTTAACGAAGAGACGCAGAATTTTCGAACGCCTCTTGAAAGGAATGCGCCTCATATTAGCAACTTAAAAGCGATGCCTTTGAAGCTGAAATTTAGTGTACCTCTTTCCACTTCATGTTCTCCTCATACATTGGCCAAAATTTGGCCAAAATTTTCAGAATGCACAAAATTGGGCTCTGTAACAGGAGAACATGCCGTCGAAAGGGATGGCACAAAGTAACGTCTCCGGAGAGCAAATCAAAGAGCGAGAAGTGGCGCATAATGTTTCGAGACAGTGACTGTTTAACGAAGAGACGCAGAATTTTCGAACGCATCTTGAAAGGCCTGCGCCTCTTATTAGCAACTTTACGGCGATGCCTTTGAAGCTGAAATTTAGTATACCTCATTCCACTTCATGTTCTCCTGATATATTGGCCAAAACCTGCGAATATTTTCAGAATGCACAAAATTGCGCTTTTTAACAGGAGAGCATGCCGTTGAAAGAGATGGCACAAAGTAACGTCTCCGGAGAGCAAATCAATGAGCGAGAAGTGGCGCATGTGTTTCGAGACAGTGACTGTATAACGAAGAGACGCAGAATTTTCGAACCCCTCTTGAAAGGCCTGCGCCTCTTATTGGCAACATTAAGGTGATGCATTTGGAGCTGAAATTTAGTATACCTCTTTCCACTTCATGTTCTCATGATATATTGGCCAAAATCTGGCGAAAATTTTCAGAACGCACAAAATTGCGCTTTGTAACAGGAGAACATGCCGTCGAAAGGGATGGCACAAAGTAACGTCTCCGGAGAGCAAATCAGTGAGCGATAAGTGGGGCAGAAGTTTCGAGACAGTGACTGTTTAACGAAGAGACGCAGAATTTTCGAACGCCTCTTGAAAGGAATGCGCCTCATATTAGCAACTTTAAAGCGATGCCTTTGAAGCTGAAATTTAGGATACCTCATTCCACTTCATGTTCTCCTGATATATTGGCCAAAACCTGCGAATATTTTCAGAATGCACAAAATTGCGCTTTTTAACAGGAGATCATGCCGTTGAAAGAGATGGCACAAAGTAACGTCTCCGGAGAGCAAATCAATGAGCGAGAAGTGGCGCATGTGTTTCGAGACAGTGACTGTATAACGAAGAGACGCAGAATTTTCGAACCCCTCTTGAAAGGCCTGCGCCTCTTATTGGCAACTTTAAGGTGATGCATTTGAAGCTGAAATTTAGTATACCTCTTTCCACTTCATGTTCTCATGATATATTGGCCAAAATCTGGCAAAAATTTTCAGAACGCACAAAATTGCGCTTTGTAACAGGAGAACATGCCGTCGAAAGGGATGGCACAAAGTAACGACTCCGGAGAGCAAATCAGTGAGCGAGAAGTGGGGCAGAAGTTTCGAGACAGTGACTGTTTAACGAAGATACGCAGAATTTTCGAACGCCTCTTGAAAGGAATGCGCCTCATATTAGCAACTTTAAAGCGATGCCTTTGAAGCTGAAATTGAGTATACCTCTTTCCACTTCATGTTCTCATGATATATTGGCCAAAATCTGGCGAAAATTTTCAGAACGCACAAAATTGCGCTTTGTAAGAGGAGATCATGCCGTTGAAAGAGATGGCACAAAGTAACGTCTCCGGAGAGCAAATCAATGAGCGAGAAATGGCGCATGTGTTTCGAGACAGTGACTGTATAACGAAGAGACGCAGAATTTTCGAACCCCTCTTGAAAGGCCTGCGCCTCTTATTGGCAACTTTAAGGTGATGCATTTGAAGCTGAAATTTAGTATACCTCTTTCCACTTCATGTTCTCATGATATATTGGCCAAAATCTGGCGAATATTTTCAGAATGCACAAAATTGCGCTTTGTAACAGGAGATCATGCCGTTGAAAGAGATGGCACAAAGTAACGTCTCCGGAGAGCAAATCGAAGAGCGAGGAGTGGCGCAGATGTTTCGAGACAGTGACTGTTTAACGAAGAGACGCAGAATTTTCAAACGCCTCTTGAAAGGCCTCCGCCTCTTATTTCCAAGTTTAAGGCGATGCGTTTGAAGCTGAAATTTAGAGTACCTTTTTCCACTTCATGTTCTCCTGATATATTGGCCAAAATCCGGCGAAAATTTTCAGAACGCACAAAATTGCGCTTTGTAACAGGAGAACATGCCGTCGAAAGGGATGGCACAAAGTAACGTCTCCGGAGAGCAAATCAGTGCGCGAGAAGTGGGGCAGAAGTTTCGAGACAGTGACTGTTTAACGAAGAGACGCAGAATTTTCGAACGCCTCTTGGAAGCAATGCGCCTCATATTAGCAACTTTAAAGCGATGCCTTTGAAGCTGAAATTTAGTATACCTCTTTCCACTTCATGTTCTCATGATATATTGGCCAAAATCTGGCGAAAATTTTCAGAACGCACAAAATTGCGCTTTGTAACAGGAGAACATGCCGTCGAAAGGGATGGCACAAAGTAACGTCTCCGGAGATCAAATCGAAGAGCGAGGAGTGGCGCAGATGTTTCGAGACAGTGACTGTTTAACGAAGAGACGCAGAATTTTCGAACGCCTCTTGAAAGGCCTCCGCCTCTTATTTCCAACTTTAAGGCCATGCCTTTGAAGCTGAAATTTAGTATACCTCTTTCCACTTCATGTTCTCCTGATACATTGGCCAAAATTTGGCGAAAATTTTCAGAATGCACAAAATTGGGCTTTGTAACAGGAGAACATGCCGTCGAAAGAGATGGCACAAAGTAACGTCTCCGGAGAGCAAATCAAAGAGCGAGAAGTGGGGCAGAAGTTTCGAGACAGTGACTGTTTAACAAAGAGACGCAGAATTTTCGAACGCCTCTTGAAAGGAATGCGCCTCATATTAGCAACTTTAAAGCGAAGCCTTTGAAGCTGAAATTTAGTATACCTCTTTCCACTTCATGTTCTCATGATATATTGGCCAAAATCTGGCGAAAATTTTCAGAACGCACAAAATTGCGCTTTGTGACAGGAGAACATGCCGTCGAAAGGGATGGCACAAAGTAACGTCTCCGGAGAGCAAATCAGTGCGCGAGAAGTGGGGCAGAAGTTTCGAGACAGTGCCTGTTTAACGAAGAGACGCAGAATTTTCGAACGCCTCTTGAAAGGAATGCGCCTCATATTAGCAACTTTAAAGCGATGCCTTTGAAGCTGAAATTTAGTATACCTCTTTCCACTTCATGTTCTCATGATATATTGGCCAAAATCTGGCGAAAATTTTCAGAACGCACAAAATTGCGCTTTGTAACAGGAGATCATGCCGTTGAAAGAGATGGCACAAAGTAACGTCTCCGGAGAGCAAATCGAAGAGCGAGGAGTGGCGCAGATGTTTCGAGACAGTGACTGTTTAACGAAGAGACGCAGAATTTTCGAACGCCTCTTGAAAGGCCTCCGCCTCTTATTTCCAACATTAAGGCGATGCCTTTGAAGCTGAAATTTAGTATACCACTTTCCACTTCATGTTCTCCTGATACATTGGCCCAAATTTGGCGAAAATTTTCAGAATGCACAACATTGTGCTTTGTAACAGGAGAACATGCCGTCGAAAGAGATGGCACAAAGTAACGTCTCCGGAGATCAAATCGAAAAGCGAGGAGTGGCGCAGATGTTTCGAGACAGTGACTGTTTAACGAAGAGACGCAGAATTTTCGAACGCCTCTTGAAAGGCCTCCGCCTCTTATTCCCAACTTTAAGGCGATGCCTTTGAAGCTGAAATTTAGTATACCTCATTCCACTTCATATTCTCCTGATACATTGGCCAAAATTTGGCGAAAATTTTCAGAATGCACAAAATTGGGCTTTGTAACAGGAGAACATGCCGTCGAAAGGGATGGCACAAAGTAACGTCTCCGGAGAGCAAATCAGTGAGCGAGAAGTGGGGCAGAAGTTTCGAGACAGTGACTGTTTAACGAAGAGACGCAGAATTTTCGAACGCCTCTTGAAAGGAATGCGCCTCATATTAGCAACTTAAAAGCGATGCCTTTGAAGCTGAAATTTAGTGTACCTCTTTCCACTTCATGTTCTCCTCATACATTGGCCAAAATTTGGCCAAAATTTTCAGAATGCACAAAATTGGGCTCTGTAACAGGAGAACATGCCGTCGAAAGGGATGGCACAAAGTAACGTCTCCGGAGAGCAAATCAAAGAGCGAGAAGTGGCGCAGATGTTTCGAGACAGTGACTGTTTAACGAAGAGACGCAGAATTTTCGAACGCATCTTGAAAGGCCTGCGCCTCTTATTAGCAACTTTACGGCGATGCCTTTGAAGCTGAAATTTAGTATACCTCATTCCACTTCATGTTCTCCTGATATATTGGCCAAAACCTGCGAATATTTTCAGAATGCACAAAATTGCGCTTTTTAACAGGAGAGCATGCCGTTGAAAGAGATGGCACAAAGTAACGTCTCCGGAGAGCAAATCAATGAGCGAGAAGTGGCGCATGTGTTTCGAGACAGTGACTGTATAACGAAGAGACGCAGAATTTTCGAACCCCTCTTGAAAGGCCTGCGCCTCTTATTGGCAACATTAAGGTGATGCATTTGGAGCTGAAATTTAGTATACCTCTTTCCACTTCATGTTCTCATGATATATTGGCCAAAATCTGGCGAAAATTTTCAGAACGCACAAAATTGCGCTTTGTAACAGGAGAACATGCCGTCGAAAGGGATGGCACAAAGTAACGTCTCCGGAGAGCAAATCAGTGAGCGATAAGTGGGGCAGAAGTTTCGAGACAGTGACTGTTTAACGAAGAGACGCAGAATTTTCGAACGCCTCTTGAAAGGAATGCGCCTCATATTAGCAACTTTAAAGCGATGCCTTTGAAGCTGAAATTTAGTATACCTCTTTCCACTTCATGTTCTCATGATATATTGGCCAAAATCTGGCAAAAATTTTCAGAACGCACAAAATTGCGCTTTGTAACAGGAGAACATGCCGTCGAAAGGGATGGCACAAAGTAACGACTCCGGAGAGCAAATCAGTGAGCGAGAAGTGGGGCAGAAGTTTCGAGACAGTGACTGTTTAACGAAGAGACGCAGAATTTTCGAACGCCTCTTGAAAGGAATGCGCCTCATATTAGCAACTTTAAAGCGATGCCTTTGAAGCTGAAATTGAGTATACCACTTTCCACTTCATGTTCTCATGATATATTGGCCAAAATCTGGCGAAAATTTTCAGAACGCACAAAATTGCGCTTTGTAAGAGGAGATCATGCCGTTGAAAGAGATGGCACAAAGTAACGTCTCCGGAGAGCAAATCAATGAGCGAGAAATGGCGCATGTGTTTCGAGACAGTGACTGTATAACGAAGAGACGCAGAATTTTCGAACCCCTCTTGAAAGGCCTGCGCCTCTTATTGGCAACTTTAAGGTGATGCATTTGAAGCTGAAATTTAGTATACCTCTTTCCACTTCATGTTCTCATGATATATTGGCCAAAATCTGGCGAATATTTTCAGAATGCACAAAATTGCGCTTTGTAACAGGAGATCATGCCGTTGAAAGAGATGGCACAAAGTAACGTCTCCGGAGAGCAAATCGAAGAGCGAGGAGTGGCGCAGATGTTTCGAGACAGTGACTGTTTAACGAAGAGACGCAGAATTTTCGAACGCCTCTTGAAAGGCCTCCGCCTCTTATTTCCAAGTTTAAGGCGATGCGTTTGAAGCTGAAATTTAGAGTACCTTTTTCCACTTCATGTTCTCCTGATATATTGGCCAAAATCCGGCGAAAATTTTCAGAACGCACAAAATTGCGCTTTGTAACAGGAGAACATGCCGTCGAAAGGGATGGCACAAAGTAACGTCTCCGGAGAGCAAATCAGTGCGCGAGAAGTGGGGCAGAAGTTTCGAGACAGTGACTGTTTAACGAAGAGACGCAGAATTTTCGAACGCCTCTTGGAAGCAATGCGCCTCATATTAGCAACTTTAAAGCGATGCCTTTGAAGCTGAAATTTAGTATACCTCTTTCCACTTCATGTTCTCATGATATATTGGCCAAAATCTGGCGAAAATTTTCAGAACGCACAAAATTGCGCTTTGTAACAGGAGAACATGCCGTCGAAAGGGATGGCACAAAGTAACGTCTCCGGAGATCAAATCGAAGAGCGAGGAGTGGCGCAGATGTTTCGAGACAGTGACTGTTTAACGAAGAGACGCAGAATTTTCGAACGCCTCTTGAAAGGCCTCCGCCTCTTATTTCCAACTTTAAGGCCATGCCTTTGAAGCTGAAATTTAGTATACCTCTTTCCACTTCATGTTCTCCTGATATATTGGCCAAATTCCGGCGAAAATTTTCAGAACGCACAAAATTGCGCTTTGTAACAGGAGAACATGCCGTCGAAAGGGATGGCACAAAGTAACGTCTCCGGAGAGCAAATCAGTGCGCGAGAAGTGGGGCAGAAGTTTCGAGACAGTGACTGTTTAACGAAGAGACGCAGAATTTTCGAACGCCTCTTGGAAGCAATGCGCCTCATATTAGCAACTTTAAAGCGATGCCTTTGAAGCTGAAATTTAGTATACCTCTTTCCACTTCATGTTCTCATGATATATTGGCCAAAATCTGGCGAAAATTTTCAGAACGCACAAAATTGCGCTTTGTAACAGGAGAACATGCCGTCGAAAGGGATGGCACAAAGTAACGTCTCCGGAGATCAAATCGAAGAGCGAGGAGTGGCGCAGATGTTTCGAGACAGTGACTGTTTAACGAAGAGACGCAGAATTTTCGAACGCCTCTTGAAAGGAATGCGCCTCATATTAGCAACTTTAATGCGATGCCTTTGAAGCTGAAATTGAGTATACCTCTTTCCACTTCATGTTCTCATGATATATTGGCCAAAATCTGGCGAAAATTTTCAGAACGCACAAAATTGCGCTTTGTAAGAGGAGATCATGCCGTTGAAAGAGATGGCACAAAGTAACGTCTCCGGAGAGCAAATCAATGAGCGAGAAATGGCGCATGTGTTTCGAGACAGTGACTGTATAACGAAGAGACGCAGAATTTTCGAACCCCTCTTGAAAGGCCTGCGCCTCTTATTGGCAACTTTAAGGTGATGCATTTGAAGCTGAAATTTAGTATACCTCTTTCCACTTCATGTTCTCATGATATATTGGCCAAAATCTGGCGAATATTTTCAGAATGCACAAAATTGCGCTTTGTAACAGGAGATCATGCCGTTGAAAGAGATGGCACAAAGTAACGTCTCCGGAGAGCAAATCGAAGAGCGAGGAGTGGCGCAGATGTTTCGAGACAGTGACTGTTTAACGAAGAGACGCAGAATTTTCGAACGCCTCTTGAAAGGCCTCCGCCTCTTATTTCCAAGTTTAAGGCGATGCGTTTGAAGCTGAAATTTAGAGTACCTTTTTCCACTTCATGTTCTCCTGATATATTGGCCAAAATCCGGCGAAAATTTTCAGAACGCACAAAATTGCGCTTTGTAACAGGAGAACATGCCGTCGAAAGGGATGGCACAAAGTAACGTCTCCGGAGAGCAAATCAGTGCGCGAGAAGTGGGGCAGAAGTTTCGAGACAGTGACTGTTTAACGAAGAGACGCAGAATTTTCGAACGCCTCTTGGAAGCAATGCGCCTCATATTAGCAACTTTAAAGCGATGCCTTTGAAGCTGAAATTTAGTATACCTCTTTCCACTTCATGTTCTCATGATATATTGGCCAAAATCTGGCGAAAATTTTCAGAACGCACAAAATTGCGCTTTGTAACAGGAGAACATGCCGTCGAAAGGGATGGCACAAAGTAACGTCTCCGGAGATCAAATCGAAGAGCGAGGAGTGGCGCAGATGTTTCGAGACAGTGACTGTTTAACGAAGAGACGCAGAATTTTCGAACGCCTCTTGAAAGGCCTCCGCCTCTTATTTCCAACTTTAAGGCCATGCCTTTGAAGCTGAAATTTAGTATACCTCTTTCCACTTCATGTTCTCCTGATACATTGGCCAAAATTTGGCGAAAATTTTCAGAATGCACAAAATTGGGCTTTGTAACAGGAGAACATGCCGTCGAAAGAGATGGCACAAAGTAACGTCTCCGGAGAGCAAATCAAAGAGCGAGAAGTGGGGCAGAAGTTTCGAGACAGTGACTGTTTAACAAAGAGACGCAGAATTTTCGAACGCCTCTTGAAAGGAATGCGCCTCATATTAGCAACTTTAAAGCGAAGCCTTTGAAGCTGAAATTTAGTATACCTCTTTCCACTTCATGTTCTCATGATATATTGGCCAAAATCTGGCGAAAATTTTCAGAACGCACAAAATTGCGCTTTGTGACAGGAGAACATGCCGTCGAAAGGGATGGCACAAAGTAACGTCTCCGGAGAGCAAATCAGTGCGCGAGAAGTGGGGCAGAAGTTTCGAGACAGTGCCTGTTTAACGAAGAGACGCAGAATTTTCGAACGCCTCTTGAAAGGAATGCGCCTCATATTAGCAACTTTAAAGCGATGCCTTTGAAGCTGAAATTTAGTATACCTCTTTCCACTTCATGTTCTCATGATATATTGGCCAAAATCTGGCGAAAATTTTCAGAACGCACAAAATTGCGCTTTGTAACAGGAGATCATGCCGTTGAAAGAGATGGCACAAAGTAACGTCTCCGGAGAGCAAATCGAAGAGCGAGGAGTGGCGCAGATGTTTCGAGACAGTGACTGTTTAACGAAGAGACGCAGAATTTTCGAACGCCTCTTGAAAGTCCTCCGCCTCTTATTTCCAACTTTAAGGCGATGCGTTTGAAGCTGAAATTTAGTGTACCTTTTTCCATTTCATGTTCTCCTGATACATTGGCCAAAATCTGGCGAAAATTTTCAGAACGCACAAAATTGCGCTTTGTAACAGGAGAACATGCCGTCGAAAGGGATGGCACAAAGTAACGTCTCCGGAGAGCAAATCAGTGCGCGAGAAGTGGGGCAGAAGTTTCGAGACAGTGCCTGTTTAACGAAGAGACGCAGAATTTTCGAACGCCTCTTGAAAGGAATGCGCCTCATATTAGCAACTTTAAAGCGATGCCTTTGAAGCTGAAATTTAGTATACCTCTTTCCACTTCATGTTCTCATGATATATTGGCCAAAATCTGGCGAAAATTTTCAGAACGCACAAAATTGCGCTTTGTAACAGGAGAACATGCCGTCGAAAGGGATGGCACAAAGTAACGTCTCCGGAGAGCAAATCAGTGAGCGAGAAGTGGGGCAGAAGTTTCGAGACAGTGACTGTTTAACGAAAAGACGCAGAATTTTCGAACGCCTCTTGAAAGGAATGCGCCTCATATTAGCAACTTTAAAGCGATGCCTTTGAAGCTGAAATTTAGGATACCTCATTCCACTTCATGTTCTCCTGATATATTGGCCAAAACCTGCGAATATTTTCAGAATGCACAAAATTGCGCTTTTTAACAGGAGATCATGCCGTTGAAAGAGATGGCACAAAGTAACGTCTCCGGAGAGCAAATCAATGAGCGAGAAGTGGCGCATGTGTTTCGAGACAGTGACTGTATAACGAAGAGACGCAGAATTTTCGAACCCCTCTTGAAAGGCCTGCGCCTCTTATTGGCAACTTTAAGGTGATGCATTTGAAGCTGAAATTTAGTATACCTCTTTCCACTTCATGTTCTCATGATATATTGGCCAAAATCTGGAAAAAATTTTCAGAACGCACAAAATTGCGCTTTGTAACAGAAGAACATGCCGTCGAAAGGGATGGCACAAAGTAACGACTCCGGAGAGCAAATCAGTGAGCGAGAAGTGGGGCAGAAGTTTCGAGACAGTGACTGTTTAACGAAGAGACGCAGAATTTTCGAACGCCTCTTGAAAGGAATGCGCCTCATATTAGCAACTTTAAAGCGATGCCTTTGAAGCTGAAATTGAGTATACCTCTTTCCACTTCATGTTCTCATGATATATTGGCCAAAATCTGGCGAAAATTTTCAGAACGCACAAAATTGCGCTTTGTAAGAGGAGATCATGCCGTTGAAAGAGATGGCACAAAGTAACGTCTCCGGAGAGCAAATCAATGAGCGAGAAATGGCGCATGTGTTTCGAGACAGTGACTGTATAACGAAGAGACGCAGAATTTTCGAACCCCTCTTGAAAGGCCTGCGCCTCTTATTGGCAACTTTAAGGTGATGCATTTGAAGCTGAAATTTAGTATACCTCTTTCCACTTCATGTTCTCATGATATATTGGCCAAAATCTGGCGAATATTTTCAGAATGCACAAAATTGCGCTTTGTAACAGGAGATCATGCCGTTGAAAGAGATGGCACAAAGTAACGTCTCCGGAGAGCAAATCGAAGAGCGAGGAGTGGCGCAGATGTTTCGAGACAGTGACTGTTTAACGAAGAGACGCAGAATTTTCGAACGCCTCTTGAAAGGCCTCCGCCTCTTATTTCCAAGTTTAAGGCGATGCGTTTGAAGCTGAAATTTAGAGTACCTTTTTCCACTTCATGTTCTCCTGATATATTGGCCAAAATCCGGCGAAAATTTTCAGAACGCACAAAATTGCGCTTTGTAACAGGAGAACATGCCGTCGAAAGGGATGGCACAAAGTAACGTCTCCGGAGAGCAAATCAGTGCGCGAGAAGTGGGGCAGAAGTTTCGAGACAGTGACTGTTTAACGAAGAGACGCAGAATTTTCGAACGCCTCTTGGAAGCAATGCGCCTCATATTAGCAACTTTAAAGCGATGCCTTTGAAGCTGAAATTTAGTATACCTCTTTCCACTTCATGTTCTCATGATATATTGGCCAAAATCTGGCGAAAATTTTCAGAACGCACAAAATTGCGCTTTGTAACAGGAGAACATGCCGTCGAAAGGGATGGCACAAAGTAACGTCTCCGGAGATCAAATCGAAGAGCGAGGAGTGGCGCAGATGTTTCGAGACAGTGACTGTTTAACGAAGAGACGCAGAATTTTCGAACGCCTCTTGAAAGGCCTCCGCCTCTTATTTCCAACTTTAAGGCCATGCCTTTGAAGCTGAAATTTAGTATACCTCTTTCCACTTCATGTTCTCCTGATACATTGGCCAAAATTTGGCGAAAATTTTCAGAATGCACAAAATTGGGCTTTGTAACAGGAGAACATGCCGTCGAAAGAGATGGCACAAAGTAACGTCTCCGGAGAGCAAATCAAAGAGCGAGAAGTGGGGCAGAAGTTTCGAGACAGTGACTGTTTAACAAAGAGACGCAGAATTTTCGAACGCCTCTTGAAAGGAATGCGCCTCATATTAGCAACTTTAAAGCGAAGCCTTTGAAGCTGAAATTTAGTATACCTCTTTCCACTTCATGTTCTCATGATATATTGGCCAAAATCTGGCGAAAATTTTCAGAACGCACAAAATTGCGCTTTGTGACAGGAGAACATGCCGTCGAAAGGGATGGCACAAAGTAACGTCTCCGGAGAGCAAATCAGTGAGCGAGAAGTGGGGCAGAAGTTTCGAGACAGTGACTGTTTAACGAAGAGACGCAGAATTTTCGAACGCCTCTTGAATGGAATGCGCCTCATATTAGCAACTTTAAAGCGATGCCTTTGAAGCTGAAATTTAGTGTACCTCTTTCCACTTCATGTTCTCCTCATACATTGGCCAAAATTTGGCCAAAATTTTCAGAATGCACAAAATTGGGCTTTGTAACAGGAGAACATGCCGTCGAAAGGGATGGCACAAAGTAACGTCTCCGGAGAGCAAATCAAAGAGCGAGAAGTGGCGCAGATGTTTCGAGACAGTGACTGTTTAACGAAGAGACGCAGAATTTTCGAACGCTTCTTGAAAGGCCTCCGCCTCTTATTTCCAACTTTACGGCGATGCCTTTGAAGCTGAAATTTAGTATACCTCATTCCACTTCATGTTCTCCTGATATATTGGCCAAAACCTGCGAATATTTTCAGAATGCTCAAAATTGCGCTTTGTAACAGGAGATCATGCCGTTGAAAGAGATGGCACAAAGTAACGTCTCCGGAGAGCAAATCGAAGAGCGAGGAGTGGCGCAGATGTTTCGAGACAGTGACTGTTTAACGAAGAGACGCAGAATTTTCGAACGCCTCTTGAAAGGCCTCCGCCTCTTATTTCCAACTTTAAGGCGATGCATTTGAAGCTGAAATTTAGTATACCTCTTTCCACTTCATGTTCTCATGATACATTGGCCAAAATCTGGCGAAAATTTTCAGAACGCACAAAATTGCGCTTTGTAACAGGAGAACAAGCCGTCGAAAGGGATGGCACAAAGTAACGTCTCCGGAGAGCAAATCAGTGAGCGACAAGTGGGGCAGAAGTTTAGAGACAGTGACTGTTTAACGAAGAGACGCAGAATTTTCGAACCCCTCTTGAAAGGCCTGCGCCTCTTTTTGGCAACTTTAAGGCGATGCGTTTGAAGCTGAAATTTAGTGTACCTTTTTCCACTTCATGTTCTCCTGGTACATTGGCCCAAATTTGGCGAAAATTTTCAGAATGCACAACATTGTGCTTTGTAACAGGAGAACATGCCGTCGAAAGAGATGGCACAAAGTAACGTCTCCGGAGATCAAATCGAAAAGCGAGGAGTGGCGCAGATGTTTCGAGACAGTGACTGTTTAACGAAGAGACGCAGAATTTTCGAACGCCTCTTGAAAGGCCTCCGCCTCTTATTCCCAAGTTTAAGGCGATGCCTTTGAAGCTGAAATTTAGTATACCTCATTCCACTTCATGTTCTCCTGATACATTGGCCAAAATTTGGCGAAAATTTTCAGAATGCACAAAATTGGGCTTTGTAACAGGAGAACATGCCGTCGAAAGGGATGGCACAAAGTAACGTCTCCGGAGAGCAAATCAGTGCGCGAGAAGTGGGGCAGAAGTTTCGAGACAGTGACTGTTTAACGAAGAGACGCAGAATTTTCGAACGCCTCTTGGAAGCAATGCGCCTCATATTAGCAACTTTAAAGCGATGCCTTTGAAGCTGAAATTTAGTATACCTCTTTCCACTTCATGTTCTCATGATATATTGGCCAAAATCTGGCGAAAATTTTCAGAACGCACAAAATTGCGCTTTGTAACAGGAGAACATGCCGTCGAAAGGGATGGCACAAAGTAACGTCTCCGGAGATCAAATCGAAGAGCGAGGAGTGGCGCAGATGTTTCGAGACAGTGACTGTTTAACGAAGAGACGCAGAATTTTCGAACGCCTCTTGAAAGGCCTCCGCCTCTTATTTCCAACTTTAAGGCCATGCCTTTGAAGCTGAAATTTAGTATACCTCTTTCCACTTCATGTTCTCCTGATACATTGGCCAAAATTTGGCGAAAATTTTCAGAATGCACAAAATTGGGCTTTGTAACAGGAGAACATGCCGTCGAAAGAGATGGCACAAAGTAACGTCTCCGGAGAGCAAATCAAAGAGCGAGAAGTGGGGCAGAAGTTTCGAGACAGTGACTGTTTAACAAAGAGACGCAGAATTTTCGAACGCCTCTTGAAAGGAATGCGCCTCATATTAGCAACTTTAAAGCGAAGCCTTTGAAGCTGAAATTTAGTATACCTCTTTCCACTTCATGTTCTCATGATATATTGGCCAAAATCTGGCGAAAATTTTCAGAACGCACAAAATTGCGCTTTGTGACAGGAGAACATGCCGTCGAAAGGGATGGCACAAAGTAACGTCTCCGGAGAGCAAATCAGTGAGCGAGAAGTGGGGCAGAAGTTTCGAGACAGTGACTGTTTAACGAAGAGACGCAGAATTTTCGAACGCCTCTTGAAAGGAATGCGCCTCATATTAGCAACTTTAAAGCGATGCCTTTGAAGCTGAAATTTAGTGTACCTCTTTCCACTTCATGTTCTCCTCATACATTGGCCAAAATTTGGCCAAAATTTTCAGAATGCACAAAATTGGGCTTTGTAACAGGAGAACATGCCGTCGAAAGGGATGGCACAAAGTAACGTCTCCGGAGAGCAAATCAAAGAGCGAGAAGTGGCGCAGATGTTTCGAGACAGTGACTGTTTAACGAAGAGACGCAGAATTTTCGAACGCTTCTTGAAAGGCCTCCGCCTCTTATTTCCAACTTTACGGCGATGCCTTTGAAGCTGAAATTTAGTATACCTCATTCCACTTCATGTTCTCCTGATATATTGGCCAAAACCTGCGAATATTTTCAGAATGCTCAAAATTGCGCTTTGTAACAGGAGATCATGCCGTTGAAAGAGATGGCACAAAGTAACGTCTCCGGAGAGCAAATCGAAGAGCGAGGAGTGGCGCAGATGTTTCGAGACAGTGACTGTTTAACGAAGAGACGCAGAATTTTCGAACGCCTCTTGAAAGGCCTCCGCCTCTTATTTCCAACTTTAAGGCGATGCATTTGAAGCTGAAATTTAGTATACCTCTTTCCACTTCATGTTCTCATGATACATTGGCCAAAATCTGGCGAAAATTTTCAGAACGCACAAAATTGCGCTTTGTAACAGGAGAACAAGCCGTCGAAAGGGATGGCACAAAGTAACGTCTCCGGAGAGCAAATCAGTGAGCGACAAGTGGGGCAGAAGTTTAGAGACAGTGACTGTTTAACGAAGAGACGCAGAATTTTCGAACCCCTCTTGAAAGGCCTGCGCCTCTTATTGGCAACTTTAAGGCGATGCGTTTGAAGCTGAAATTTAGTGTACCTTTTTCCACTTCATGTTCTCCTGATATATTGGCCAAAATTAGGCGAAAATTTCGAGAATGCACAAAATTGGGCTTTGTAACAGGAGAACATGCCGTCGAAAGATATGGCACAAAGTAACGTCTCCGGAGAGCAAATCAAAGAGCGAGAAGTGGCGCAGATGTTTCGAGACAGTGACTGTTTAACGAAGAGACGCAGAATATTCGAACGCCTCTTGAAAGGCCTCCGCCTCCTATTTCCAACTTTAAGGCGATGCCTTTGAAGCTGAAATTTAGTATACCTCTTTCCACTTCATGTTCTCCTGATACATTGTCCAAAACTTGCGAATATTTTCAGAATTCACAAAATTGCGCTTTTTAACAGGAGATCACGCCGTTGAAAGAGATGGCACAAAGTAAAGTCTCCATAGAGCCAATCAAAGAGCGAGGAGTGGCGCAGATGTTTCGAGACAGTGACTGTTTAACGAAGAGACGCAGAATTTTCGAACGCCTCTTGAAAGGAATGCGCCTCTTATTGGCAACTTTAAAGCGATGCCTTTGAAGCTGAAATTTAGTATACCTCTTTCCACTTCATGTTCTCATGATATATTGGCCAAAATCTGGCGAAAATTTTCAGAACGCACAAAATTGCGCTTTGTAACAGGAGAACATGCCGTCGAAAGGGATGGCACAAAGTAACGTCTCCGGAGAGCAAATCAGTGCGCGAGAAGTGGGGCAGAAGTTTCGAGACGGTGACTGTTTAACGAAGAGAAGCAGAATTTTCGAACACCTCTTGAATGGCCTGCGCCTCTAATTGGCAACTTTAAGGCGATGCATTTGAAGCTGAAATTTAGTATACCTCTTTCCCCTTCATGTTCTCATGATATATTGGCCAAAATCTGGCGAATATTTTCAGAATGCACAAAATTGCGCTTTGTAACAGGAGATCATGCCGTTGAAAGAGATGGCACAAAGTAACGTCTCCGGAGAGCAAATCGAAGAGCGAGGAGTGGCGCAGATGTTTCGAGACAGTGACTGTTTAACGAAGAGACGCAGAATTTTCGAACGCATCTTGAAAGGCCTGCGCCTCTTATTAGCAACTTTACGGCGATGCCTTTGTAGCTGAAATTTAGTATACCTCATTCCACTTCATGTTCTCCTGATATATTGGCCAAAACCTGCGAATATTTTCAGAATGCACAAAATTGCGCTTTTTAACAGGAGATCATGCCGTTGAAAGAGATGGCACAAAGTAACGTCTCCGGAGAGCAAATCAATGAGCGACAAGTGGGGCAGAAGTTTAGAGACAGTGACTGTTTAACGAAGAGACGCAGAATTTTCGAACGCATCTTGAAAGGCCTGCGCCTCTTATTAGCAACTTTACGGCGATGCCTTTGTAGCTGAAATTTAGTATACCTCATTCCACTTCATGTTCTCCTGATATATTGGCCAAAACCTGCGAATATTTTCAGAATGCACAAAATTGCGCTTTTTAACAGGAGATCATGCCGTTGAAAGAGATGGCACAAAGTAACGTCTCCGGAGAGCAAATCAATGAGCGAGAAGTGGCGCATGTGTTTCGAGACAGTGACTGTATAACGAAGAGACGCAGAATTTTCGAACCCCTCTTGAAAGGCCTGCGCCTCTTATTGGCAACTTTAAGGTGATGCATTTGAAGCTGAAATTTAGTATACCTCTTTCCTCTTCATGTTCTCACGATATATTGGCCAAAATCTGGCGAAAATTTTCAGAACGCACAAAATTGCGCTTTGTAACAGGAGAACATGCCGTCGAAAGGGATGGCACAAAGTAACGTCTCCGGAGAGCAAATCAGTGAGCGAGAAGTGGGGCAGAAGTTACGAGACAGTGACTGTTTAACGAAGAGACGCAGAATTTTCGAACGCCTCTTGAAAGGCCTCCGCCTCTTATTTCCAACTTTAATGCGATGCGTTTGAAGCTGAAATTTAGTGTACCTTTTTCCACTTCATGTTCTCCTGATAGATTGGCCAAAATCTGGCAAAAATTTTTAGAATGCACAAAATTGCGCTTTGTAACAGGAGAACATGCCGTCGAAAGGGATGGCACAAAGTAACGTCTCCGGAGAGCAAATCAGTGCGCGAGAAGTGGGGCAGAAGTTTCGAGACAGTGACTGTTTAACGAAGAGACGCAGAACTTTCGAACGCCTCTTGAAAGGAATGCGCCTCATATTAGCAACTTTAAAGCGATGCCTTTGAAGCTGAAATTTAGTATACCTCATTCCACTTCATGTTCTCCTGATATATTGGCCAAAACCTGCGAATATTTTCAGAATGCACAAAATTGCGCTTTTTAACAGGAGATCATGCCGTTGAAAGAGATGGCACAAAGTAACGTCTCCGGAGAGCAAATCAATGAGCGACAAGTGGGGCAGAAGTTTAGAGACAGTGACTGTTTAACGAAGAGACGCAGAATTTTCGAACGCATCTTGAAAGGCCTGCGCCTCTTATTAGCAACTTTACGGCGATGCCTTTGTAGCTGAAATTTAGTATACCTCATTCCACTTCATGTTCTCCTGATATATTGGCCAAAACCTGCGAATATTTTCAGAATGCACAAAATTGCGCTTTTTAACAGGAGATCATGCCGTTGAAAGAGATGGCACAAAGTAACGTCTCCGGAGAGCAAATCAATGAGCGAGAAGTGGCGCATGTGTTTCGAGACAGTGACTGTATAACGAAGAGACGCAGAATTTTCGAACCCCTCTTGAAAGGCCTGCGCCTCTTATTGGCAACTTTAAGGTGATGCATTTGAAGCTGAAATTTAGTATACCTCTTTCCTCTTCATGTTCTCACGATATATTGGCCAAAATCTGGCGAAAATTTTCAGAACGCACAAAATTGCGCTTTGTAACAGGAGAACATGCCGTCGAAAGGGATGGCACAAAGTAACGTCTCCGGAGAGCAAATCAGTGAGCGAGAAGTGGGGCAGAAGTTACGAGACAGTGACTGTTTAACGAAGAGACGCAGAATTTTCGAACGCCTCTTGAAAGGCCTCCGCCTCTTATTTCCAACTTTAATGCGATGCGTTTGAAGCTGAAATTTAGTGTACCTTTTTCCACTTCATGTTCTCCTGATAGATTGGCCAAAATCTGGCGAAAATTTTTAGAATGCACAAAATTGCGCTTTGTAACAGGAGAACATGCCGTCGAAAGGGATGGCACAAAGTAACGTCTCCGGAGAGCAAATCAGTGCGCGAGAAGTGGGGCAGAAGTTTCGAGACAGTGACTGTTTAACGAAGAGACGCAGAACTTTCGAACGCCTCTTGAAAGGAATGCGCCTCATATTAGCAACTTTAAAGCGATGCCTTTGAAGCTGAAATTTAGTGTACCTCTTTCCACTTCATGTTCTCATGATACATTGGCCAAAATCTGGCGAAAATTTTCAGAATGCACAACATTGGGCTTTGTAACAGGAGAACATGCCGTTGAAAGAGATGGCACAAAGTAACGTCTCCGGAGAGCAAATCGAAGAGCGAGGAGTGGCGCAGATGTTTCGAGACAGTGACTGTTTAACGAAGAGACGCAGAATTTTGGAACGCCTCTTGAAAGGCCTCCGCCTCTTATTTCCAACATTAAGGCGATGCCTTTGAAGCTGAAATTTAGTATACCACTTTCCACTTCATGTTCTCCTGATACATTGGCCCAAATTTGGCGAAAATTTTCAGAATGCACAACATTGTGCTTTGTAACAGGAGAACATGCCGTCGAAAGAGATGGCACAAAGTAACGTCTCGGGAGATCAAATCGAAAAGCGAGGAGTGGCGCAGATGTTTCGAGACAGTGACTGTTTAACGAAGAGACGCAGAATTTTCGAACGCCTCTTGAAAGGCCTCCGCCTCTTATTCCCAACTTTAAGGCGATGCCTTTGAAGCTGAAATTTAGTATACCTCATTCCACTTCATGTTCTCCTGATACATTGGCCAAAATTTGGCGAAAATTTTCAGAATGCACAAAATTGGGCTTTGTAACAGGAGAACATGCCGTCGAAAGGGATGGCACAAAGTAACGTCTCCGGAGAGCAAATCAGTGAGCGAGAAGTGGGGCAGAAGTTTCGAGACAGTGACTGTTTAACGAAGAGACGCAGAATTTTCGAACGCCTCTTGAAAGGAATGCGCCTCATATTAGCAACTTAAAAGCGATGCCTTTGAAGCTGAAATTTAGTGTACCTCATTCCACTTTATGTTCTCCTGATATATTGGCCAAAACCTGCGAATATTTTCAGAATGCACAAAATTGCGCTTTTTAACAGGAGAGCATGCCGTTGAAAGAGATGGCACAAAGTAACGTCTCCGGAGAGCAAATCAATGAGCGAGAAGTGGCGCATGTGTTTCGAGACAGTGACTGTATAACGAAGAGACGCAGAATTTTCGAACCCCTCTTGAAAGGCCTGCGCCTCTTATTGGCAACTTTAAGGTGATGCATTTGGAGCTGAAATTTAGTATACCTCTTTCCACTATATGTTCTCATGATATATTGGCCAAAATCTGGCGAAAATTTTCAGAACGCACAAAATTGCGCTTTGTAACAGGAGAACATGCCGTCGAAAGGGATGGCACAAAGTAACGTCTCCGGAGAGCAAATCAGTGAGCGATAAGTGGGGCAGAAGTTTCGAGACAGTGACTGTTTAACGATGAGACGCAGAATTTTCGAACGCCTCTTGAAAGGAATGCGCCTCATATTAGCAACTTTAAAGCGATGCCTTTGAAGCTGAAATTTAGTATACCTCTTTCCACTTCATGTTCTCATGATATATTGGCCAAAACCTGCGAATATTTTCAGAATGCTCAAAATTGCGCTTTGTAACAGGAGATCATGCCGTTGAAAGAGATGGCACAAAGTAACGTCTCCGGAGAGCAAATCGAAGAGCGAGGAGTGGCGCAGATGTTTCGAGACAGTGACTGTTTAACGAAGAGACGCAGAATTTTCGAACGCCTCTTGAAAGGCCTCCGCCTCTTATTTCCAACTTTAAGGCGATGCATTTGAAGCTGAAATTTAGTATACCTCTTTCCACTTCATGTTCTCATGATACATTGGCCAAAATCTGGCGAAAATTTTCAGAACGCACAAAATTGCGCTTTGTAACAGGAGAACAAGCCGTCGAAAGGGATGGCACAAAGTAACGTCTCCGGAGAGCAAATCAGTGAGCGACAAGTGGGGCAGAAGTTTAGAGACAGTGACTGTTTAACGAAGAGACGCAGAATTTTCGAACCCCTCTTGAAAGGCCTGCGCCTCTTATTGGCAACTTTAAGGCGATGCGTTTGAAGCTGAAATTTAGTGTACCTTTTTCCACTTCATGTTCTCCTGATATATTGGCCAAAATTAGGCGAAAATTTCGAGAATGCACAAAATTGGGCTTTGTAACAGGAGAACATGCCGTCGAAAGATATGGCACAAAGTAACGTCTCCGGAGAGCAAATCAAAGAGCGAGAAGTGGCGCAGATGTTTCGAGACAGTGACTGTTTAACGAAGAGACGCAGAATATTCGAACGCCTCTTGAAAGGCCTCCGCCTCCTATTTCCAACTTTAAGGCGATGCCTTTGAAGCTGAAATTTAGTATACCTCTTTCCACTTCAAGTTCTCCTGATACATTGTCCAAAACTTGCGAATATTTTCAGAATTCACAAAATTGCGCTTTTTAACAGGAGATCACGCCGTTGAAAGAGATGGCACAAAGTAAAGTCTCCATAGAGCCAATCAAAGAGCGAGGAGTGGCGCAGATGTTTCGAGACAGTGACTGTTTAACGAAGAGACGCAGAATTTTCGAACGCCTCTTGAAAGGAATGCGCCTCTTATTGGCAACTTTAAAGCGATGCCTTTGAAGCTGAAATTTAGTATACCTCTTTCCACTTCATGTTCTCATGATATATTGGCCAAAATCTGGCGAAAATTTTCAGAACGCACAAAATTGCGCTTTGTAACAGGAGAACATGCCGTCGAAAGGGATGGCACAAAGTAACGTCTCCGGAGAGCAAATCAGTGCGCGAGAAGTGGGGCAGAAGTTTCGAGACGGTGACTGTTTAACGAAGAGAAGCAGAATTTTCGAACACCTCTTGAATGGCCTGCGCCTCTAATTGGCAACTTTAAGGCGATGCATTTGAAGCTGAAATTTAGTATACCTCTTTCCCCTTCATGTTCTCATGATATATTGGCCAAAATCTGGCGAATATTTTCAGAATGCACAAAATTGCGCTTTGTAACAGGAGATCATGCCGTTGAAAGAGATGGCACAAAGTAACGTCTCCGGAGAGCAAATCGAAGAGCGAGGAGTGGCGCAGATGTTTCGAGACAGTGACTGTTTAACGAAGAGACGCAGAATTTTCGAACGCATCTTGAAAGGCCTGCGCCTCTTATTGGCAACTTTAAGGTGATGCATTTGAAGCTGAAATTTAGTATACCTCTTTCCTCTTCATGTTCTCACGATATATTGGCCAAAATCTGGCGAAAATTTTCAGAACGCACAAAATTGCGCTTTGTAACAGGAGAACATGCCGTCGAAAGGGATGGCACAAAGTAACGTCTCCGGAGAGCAAATCAGTGAGCGAGAAGTGGGGCAGAAGTTACGAGACAGTGACTGTTTAACGAAGAGACGCAGAATTTTCGAACGCCTCTTGAAAGGCCTCCGCCTCTTATTTCCAACTTTAATGCGATGCGTTTGAAGCTGAAATTTAGTGTACCTTTTTCCACTTCATGTTCTCCTGATAGATTGGCCAAAATCTGGCGAAAATTTTTAGAATGCACAAAATTGCGCTTTGTAACAGGAGAACATGCCGTCGAAAGGGATGGCACAAAGTAACGTCTCCGGAGAGCAAATCAGTGCGCGAGAAGTGGGGCAGAAGTTTCGAGACAGTGACTGTTTAACGAAGAGACGCAGAAATTTCGAACGCCTCTTGAAAGGAATGCGCCTCATATTAGCAACTTTAAAGCGATGCCTTTGAAGCTGAAATTTAGTGTACCTCTTTCCACTTCATGTTCTCATGATACATTGGCCAAAATCTGGCGAAAATTTTCAGAATGCACAACATTGGGCTTTGTAACAGGAGAACATGCCGTTGAAAGAGATGGCACAAAGTAACGTCTCCGGAGAGCAAATCGAAGAGCGAGGAGTGGCGCAGATGTTTCGAGACAGTGACTGTTTAACGAAGAGACGCAGAATTTTCGAACGCCTCTTGAAAGGCCTCCGCCTCTTATTTCCAACATTAAGGCGATGCCTTTGAAGCTGAAATTTAGTATACCACTTTCCACTTCATGTTCTCCTGATACATTGGCCCAAATTTGGCGAAAATTTTCAGAATGCACAACATTGTGCTTTGTAACAGGAGAACATGCCGTCGAAAGAGATGGCACAAAGTAACGTCTCCGGAGATCAAATCGAAAAGCGAGGAGTGGCGCAGATGTTTCGAGACAGTGACTGTTTAACGAAGAGACGCAGAATTTTCGAACGCCTCTTGAAAGGCCTCCGCCTCTTATTCCCAACTTTAAGGCGATGCCTTTGAAGCTGAAATTTAGTATACCTCATTCCACTTCATGTTCTCCTGATACATTGGCCAAAATTTGGCGAAAATTTTCAGAATGCACAAAATTGGGCTTTGTAACAGGAGAACATGCCGTCGAAAGGGATGGCACAAAGTAACGTCTCCGGAGAGCAAATCAGTGAGCGAGAAGTGGGGCAGAAGTTTCGAGACAGTGACTGTTTAACGAAGAGACGCAGAATTTTCGAACGCCTCTTGAAAGGCCTCCGCCTCTTATTTCCAACTTTAAGGCGATGCGTTTGAAGCTGAAATTTAGTGTACCTTTTTCCATTTCATGTTCTCCTGATACATTGGCCAAAATCTGGCGAAAATTTTCAGAACGCACAAAATTGCGCTTTGTAACAGGAGAACATGCGGTCGAAAGGGATGGCACAAAGTAACGTCTCCGGAGAGCAAATCAGTGCGCGAGAAGTGGGGCAGAAGTTTCGAGACAGTGCCTGTTTAACGAAGAGACGCAGAATTTTCGAACGCCTCTTGAAAGGAATGCGCCTCATATTAGCAACTTTAAAGCGATGCCTTTGAAGCTGAAATTTAGTATACCTCTTTCCACTTCATGTTCTCATGATATATTGGCCAAAATCTGGCGAAAATTTTCAGAACGCACAAAATTGCGCTTTGTAACAGGAGATCATGCCGTTGAAAGAGATGGCACAAAGTAACGTCTCCGGAGAGCAAATCGAAGAGCGAGGAGTGGCGCAGATGTTTCGAGACAGTGACTGTTTAACGAAGAGACGCAGAATTTTCGAACGCCTCTTGAAAGGAATGCGCCTCATATTAGCAACTTTAAAGCGATGCCTTTGAAGCTGAAATTGAGTATACCTCTTTCCACTTCATGTTCTCATGATATATTGGCCAAAATCTGGCGAATATTTTCAGAATGCACAAAATTGCGCTTTGTAACAGGAGAACATGCCGTCGAAAGGGATGGCACAAAGTAACGACTCCGGAGAGCAAATCAGTGAGCGAGAAGTGGCGCATGTGTTTCGAGACAGTGACTGTTTAACGAAGAGACGCAGAATTTTCGAACGCCTCTTGAAAGGCCTCCGCCTCTTATTCCCAACTTTAAGGCGATGCCTTTGAAGCTGAAATTTAGTATACCTCATTCCACTTCATGTTCTCCTGATACATTGGCCAAAATTTGGCGAAAATTTTCAGAATGCACAAAATTGGGCTTTGTAACAGGAGAACATGCCGTCGAAAGGGATGGCACAAAGTAACGTCTCCGGAGAGCAAATCAGTGAGCGAGAAGTGGGGCAGAAGTTTCGAGACAGTGACTGTTTAACGAAGAGACGCAGAATTTTCGAACGCCTCTTGAAAGGAATGCGCCTCATATTAGCAACTTAAAAGCGATGCCTTTGAAGCTGAAATTTAGTGTACCTCATTCCACTTCATGTTCTCCTGATATATTGGCCAAAACCTGCGAATATTTTCAGAATGCACAAAATTGCGCTTTTTAACAGGAGAGCATGCCGTTGAAAGAGATGGCACAAAGTAACGTCTCCGGAGAGCAAATCAATGAGCGAGAAGTGGCGCATGTGTTTCGAGACAGTGACTGTATAACGAAGAGACGCAGAATTTTCGAACCCCTCTTGAAAGGCCTGCGCCTCTTATTGGCAACTTTAAGGTGATGCATTTGGAGCTGAAATTTAGTATACCTCTTTCCACTTCATGTTCTCATGATATATTGGCCAAAATCTGGCGAAAATTTTCAGAACGCACAAAATTGCGCTTTGTAACAGGAGAACATGCCGTCGAAAGGGATGGCACAAAGTAACGTCTCCGGAGAGCAAATCAGTGAGCGATAAGTGGGGCAGAAGTTTCGAGACAGTGACTGTTTAACGATGAGACGCAGAATTTTCGAACGCCTCTTGAAAGGAATGCGCCTCATATTAGCAACTTTAAAGCGATGCCTTTGAAGCTGAAATTTAGTATACCTCTTTCCACTTCATGTTCTCATGATATATTGGCCAAAATCTGGCGAAAATTTTCAGAATGCACAAAATTGCGCTTTGTAACAGGAGATCATGCCGTTGAAAGAGATGGCACAAAGTAACGTCTCCGGAGAGCAAATCGAAGAGCGAGGAGTGGCGCAGATGTTTCGAGACAGTGACTGTTTAACGAAGAGACGCAGAATTTTCGAACGCCTCTTGAAAGTCCTCCGCCTCTTATTTCCAACTTTAAGGCGATGCGTTTGAAGCTGAAATTTAGTGTACCTTTTTCCATTTCATGTTCTCCTGATACATTGGCCAAAATCTGGCGAAAATTTTCAGAACGCACAAAATTGCGCTTTGTAACAGGAGAACATGCGGTCGAAAGGGATGGCACAAAGTAACGTCTCCGGAGAGCAAATCAGTGCGCGAGAAGTGGGGCAGAAGTTTCGAGACAGTGCCTGTTTAACGAAGAGACGCAGAATTTTCGAACGCCTCTTGAAAGGAATGCGCCTCATATTAGCAACTTTAAAGCGATGCCTTTGAAGCTGAAATTTAGTATACCTCTTTCCACTTCATGTTCTCATGATATATTGGCCAAAATCTGGCGAAAATTTTCAGAACGCACAAAATTGCGCTTTGTAACAGGAGAACATGCCGTCGAAAGGGATGGCACAAAGTAACGTCTCCGGAGAGCAAATCAGTGAGCGAGAAGTGGGGCAGAAGTTTCGAGACAGTGACTGTTTAACGAAGAGACGCAGAATTTTCGAACGCCTCTTGAAAGGAATGCGCCTCATATTAGCAACTTTAAAGCGATGCCTTTGAAGCTGAAATTTAGTGTACCTCTTTCCACTTCATGTTCTCCTCATACATTGGCCAAAATTTGGCCAAAATTTTCAGAATGCACAAAATTGCCCTTTGTAATAGGAGAACATGCCGTCGAAAGAGATGGCACAAGGTAATGTCTGCGGAGAGCAAATCGAAGAGCGAGAAGTGGCGCAGATGTTTCGAGACAGTGACTGTATAACGAAGAGACGCAGAATTTTCGAACCCCTCTTAAAAGGCCTGCGCCTCTTATTGGCAACTTTAAGGTGATGCATTTGAAGCTGAAATTTAGTATACCTCTTTCCACTTCATGTTCTCATGATATATTGGCCAAAATCTGGCGAAAATTTTCAGAACGCACAAAATTGCGCTTTGTAACAGGAGAACATGCCGTCGAAAGGGATGGCACAAAGTAACGTCTCCGGAGAGCAAATCAGTGAGCGAGAAGTGGGGCAGAAGTTTCGAGACAGTGACTGTTTAACGAAGAGACGCAGAATTTTCGAACGCCTCTTGAAAGGCCTCCGCCTCTTATTTCCAACTTTAAGGCGATGCCTTTGAAGCTGAAATTTAGTATACCTCTTTCCACTTCATGTTCTCCTGATACATTGGCCAAAATTTGGCGAAAATTTTCAGAATGCACAAAATTGGGCTTTGTAACAGGAGAACATGCCGTCGAAAGGGATGGCACAAAGTAACGTCTCCGGAGAGCAAATCAGTGAGCGAGAAGTGGGGCAGAAGTTTCGAGACAGTGACTGTTTAACGAAGAGACGCAGAATTTTCGAACGCCTCTTGAAAGGAATGCGCCTCATATTAGCAACTTTAAAGCGATGCCTTTGAAGCTGAAATTTAGTGTACCTCTTTCCACTTCATGTTCTCCTCATACATTGGCCAAAATTTGGCCAAAATTTTCAGAATGCACAAAATTGGGCTTTGTAACAGGAGAACATGCCGTCGAAAGGGATGGCACAAAGTAACGTCTCCGGAGAGCAAATCAGTGAGCGAGAAGTGGGGCAGAAGTTTCGAGACAGTGACTGTTTAACGAAGAGACGCAGAATTTTCGAACGCCTCTTGAAAGGAATGCGCCTCATATTAGCAACTTTAAAGCGATGCCTTTGAAGCTGAAATTTAGTGTACCTCTTTCCACTTCATGTTCTCCTCATACATTGGCCAAAATTTGGCCAAAATTTTCAGAATGCACAAAATTGCGCTTTTTAACAGGAGATCATGCCGTTGAAAGAGATGGCACAAAGTAGCGTCTCCGGAGAGCAAATCAATGAGCGAGAAGTGGCGCATGTGTTTCGAGAGAGTGACTGTATAACGAAGAGACGCAGAATTTTCGAACCCCTCTGGAAAGGCCTGCGCCTCTTATTAGCAACTTTACGGCGATGCCTTTGAAGCTGAAATTTAGTATACCTCTTTCCACTTCATGTTCTCATGATATATTGGCCAAAATCTGGCGAAAATTTTCAGAACGCACAAAATTGCGCTTTGTAACAGGAGAACATGCCGTCGAAAGGGATGGCACAAAGTAACGTCTCCGGAGAGCAAATCAGTGAGCGAGAAGTGGGGCAGAAGTTTCGAGACAGTGACTGTTTAACGAAGAGACGCAGAATTTTCGAACGCCTCTTGAAAGGCCTCCGCCTCTTATTTCCAACTTTAAGGCGATGCCTTTGAAGCTGAAATTTAGTATACCTCTTTCCACTTCATGTTCTCCTGATACATTGGCCAAAATTTGGCGAAAAATTTCAGAATGCACAAAATTGGGCTTTGTAACAGGAGAACATGCCGTCGAAAGGGATGGCACAAAGTAACGTCTCCGGAGAGCAAGTCAGTGAGCGAGAAGTGGGGCAGAAGTTTCGAGACAGTGACTGTTTAACGAAGAGACGCAGAATTTTCGAACGCCTCTCGAAAGGAATGCGCCTCATATTAGCAACTTTAAAGCGATGCCTTTGAAGCTGAAATTTAGTGTACCTCTTTCCACTTCATGTTCTCCTCATACATTGGCCAAAATTTGGCCAAAATTTTCAGAATGCACAAAATTGGGCTTTGTAACAGGAGAACATGCCGTCGAAAGGGATGGCACAAAGTAACGTCTCCGGAGAGCAAATCAAAGAGCGAGAAGTGGCGCAGATGTTTCGAGACAGTGACTGTTTAACGAAGAGACGCAGAATTTTCGAACGCATCTTGAAAGGCCTGCGCCTCTTATTAGCAACTTTACGGCGATGCCTTTGAAGCTGAAATTTAGTATACCTCATTCCACTTCATGTTCTCCTGATATATTGGCCAAAACCTGCGGATATTTTCAGAATGCACAAAATTGCGCTTTTTAACAGGAGATCATGCCGTTGAAAGAGATGGCACAAAGTAACGTCTCCGGAGAGCAAATCAATGAGCGAGAAGTGGCGCATGTGTTTCGAGACAGTGACTGTTTAACGAAGAGACGCAGAATATTCGAACGCCTCTTGAAAGGCCTCCGCCTCCTATTTCCAACTTTAAGGCGATGCCTTTGAAGCTGAAATTTAGTATACCTCTTTCCACTTCATGTTCTCATGATATATTGGCCAAAATCTGGCGAAAATTTTCAGAACGCACAAAATTGCGCTTTGTAACAGGAGAACAAGCCGTCGAAAGGGATGGCACAAAGTAACGTCTCCGGAGAGCAAATCAGTGAGCGACAAGTGGGGCAGAAGTTTAGAGACAGTGACTGTTTAACGAAGAGACGCAGAATTTTCAAACCCCTCTTGAAAGGCCTGCGCCTCTTATTGGCAACTTTAAGGCGATGCGTTTGAAGCTGAAATTTAGTGTACCTTTTTCCACTTCATGTTCTCCTGATATATTGGCCAAAATTAGGCGAAAATTTCGAGAATGCACAAAATTAGGCTTTGTAACAGGAGAACATGCCGTCGAAAGATATGGCACAAAGTAACGTCTCCGGAGAGCAAATCAAAGAGCGAGAAGTGGCGCAGATGTTTCGAGACAGTGACTGTTTAACGAAGAGACGCAGAATATTCGAACGCCTCTTGAAAGGCCTCCGCCTCCTATTTCCAACTTTAAGGCGATGCCTTTGAAGCTGAAATTTAGTATACCTCTTTCCACTTCATGTTCTCCTGATACATTGGCCAAAACTTGCGAATATTTTCAGAATTCACAAAATTGCGCTTTTTAACAGGAGATCACGCCGTTGAAAGAGATGGCACAAAGTAAAGTCTCCATAGAGCCAATCGAAGAGCGAGGAGTGGCGCAGATGTTTCGAGACAGTGACTGTTTAACGAAGAGACGCAGAATTTTGGAACTCCTATTGAAAGGCCTCCGCCTTATATTTGCAACTTTAAGGCGATGCCTTTGAAGCTGAAATTTAGTATACCTCTTTCCACTTTATGTTCTCATGATATGTTGGCCAAAATCTGGCGAAATTTTTCAGAATGCACAAAATTGCCCTTTGTAATAGGAGAACATGCCGTCGATAGAGATGGCACAAGGTAACGTATCCGGAGAGCAAATCGAAGAGCGAGAAGTGGCGCAGATGTTTCGAGACAGTGACTGTTTAACGAAGAGACGCAGAATTTTCGAACGCCTCTTGAAAGGAATGCGCCTCTTATTGGCAACTTTAAGGCGATGCATTTGAAGCTGAAATTTAGTATACCTCATTCCACTTCATGTTCTCCTGATATATTGGCCAAAACCTGCGAATATTTTCAGAATGCACAAAATTGCGCTTTTTAACAGGAGATCATGCCGTTGAAAGAGATGGCACAAAGTAACGTCTCCGGAGAGCAAATCAATGAGCGAGAAGTGGCGCATGTGTTTCGAGACAGTGACTGTATAACGAAGAGACGCAGAATTTTCGAACCCCTCTTGAAAGGCCTGCGCCTCTTATTGGCAACTTTAAGGTGATGCATTTGAAGCTGAAATTTAGTATACCTCTTTCCACTTCATGTTCTCATGATATATTGGCCAAAATCTGGCGGAAATTTTCAGAACGCACAAAATTGCACTTTGTAACAGGAAAACATGCCGTCGAAAGAGATGGCACAAAGTAACGTCTCCGGAGATCAAATCGAAAAGCGAGGAGTGGCGCAGATGTTTCGAGACAGTGACTGTTTAACGAAGAGACGCAGAATTTTCGAACGCCTCTTGAAAGGCCTCCGCCTCTTATTCCCAACTTTAAGGCGATGCCTTTGAAGCTGAAATTTAGTATACCTCATTCCACTTCATGTTCTCCTGATACATTGGCCAAAATTTGGCGAAAATTTTCAGAATGCACAAAATTGGGCTTTGTAACAGGAGAACATGCCGTCGAAAGGGATGGCACAAAGTAACGTCTCCGGAGAGCAAATCAGTGAGCGAGAAGTGGGGCAGAAGTTTCGAGACAGTGACTGTTTAACGAAGAGACGCAGAATTTTCGAACGCCTCTTGAAAGGAATGCGCCTCATATTAGCAACTTAAAAGCGATGCCTTTGAAGCTGAAATTTAGTGTACCTCTTTCCACTTCATGTTCTCCTCATACATTGGCCAAAATTTGGCCAAAATTTTCAGAATGCACAAAATTGGGCTCTGTAACAGGAGAACATGCCGTCGAAAGGGATGGCACAAAGTAACGTCTCCGGAGAGCAAATCAAAGAGCGAGAAGTGGCGCAGATGTTTCGAGACAGTGACTGTTTAACGAAGAGACGCAGAATTTTCGAACGCATCTTGAAAGGCCTGCGCCTCTTATTAGCAACTTTACGGCGATGCCTTTGAAGCTGAAATTTAGTATACCTCATTCCACTTCATGTTCTCCTGATATATTGGCCAAAACCTGCGAATATTTTCAGAATGCACAAAATTGCGCTTTTTAACAGGAGAGCATGCCGTTGAAAGAGATGGCACAAAGTAACGTCTCCGGAGAGCAAATCAATGAGCGAGAAGTGGCGCAGATGTTTCGAGACAGTGACTGTTTAACGAAGAGACGCAGAATTTTCGAACGCCTCTTGAAAGTCCTCCGCCTCTTATTTCCAACTTTAAGGCGATGCGTTTGAAGCTGAAATTTAGTGTACCTTTTTCCATTTCATGTTCTCCTGATACATTGGCCAAAATCTGGCGAAAATTTTCAGAACGCACAAAATTGCGCTTTGTAACAGGAGATCATGCCGTTGAAAGAGATGGCACAAAGTAACGTCTCCGGAGAGCAAATCGAAGAGCGAGGAGTGGCGCAGATGTTTCGAGACAGTGACTGTTTAACGAAGAGACGCAGAATTTTCGAACGCCTCTTGAAAGTCCTCCGCCTCTTATTTCCAACTTTAAGGCGATGCGTTTGAAGCTGAAATTTAGTGTACCTTTTTCCATTTCATGTTCTCCTGATACATTGGCCAAAATCTGGCGAAAATTTTCAGAACGCACAAAATTGCGCTTTGTAACAGGAGAACATGCCGTCGAAAGGGATGGCACAAAGTAACGTCTCCGGAGAGCAAATCAGTGCGCGAGAAGTGGGGCAGAAGTTTCGAGACAGTGCCTGTTTAACGAAGAGACGCAGAATTTTCGAACGCCTCTTGAAAGGAATGCGCCTCATATTAGCAACTTTAAAGCGATGCCTTTGAAGCTGAAATTTAGGATACCTCATTCCACTTCATGTTCTCCTGATATATTGGCTAAAACCTGCGAATATTTTCAGAATGCACAAAATTGCGCTTTTTAACAGGAGATCATGCCGTTGAAAGAGATGGCACAAAGTAACGTCTCCGGAGAGCAAATCAATGAGCGAGAAGTGGCGCATGTGTTTCGAGACAGTGACTGTATAACGAAGAGACGCAGAATTTTCGAACCCCTCTTGAAAGGCCTGCGCCTCTTATTGGCAACTTTAAGGTGATGCATTTGAAGCTGAAATTTAGTATACCTCTTTCCACTTCATGTTCTCATGATATATTGGCCAAAATCTGGCAAAAATTTTCAGAACGCACAAAATTGCGCTTTGTAACAGGAGAACATGCCGTCGAAAGGGATGGCACAAAGTAACGACTCCGGAGAGCAAATCAGTGAGCGAGAAGTGGGGCAGAAGTTTCGAGACAGTGACTGTTTAACGAAGAGACGCAGAATTTTCGAACGCCTCTTGAAAGGAATGCGCCTCATATTAGCAACTTTAAAGCGATGCCTTTGAAGCTGAAATTGAGTATACCTCTTTCCACTTCATGTTCTCATGATATATTGGCCAAAATCTGGCGAAAATTTTCAGAACGCACAAAATTGCGCTTTGTAAGAGGAGATCATGCCGTTGAAAGAGATGGCACAAAGTAACGTCTCCGGAGAGCAAATCAATGAGCGAGAAATGGCGCATGTGTTTCGAGACAGTGACTGTATAACGAAGAGACGCAGAATTTTCGAACCCCTCTTGAAAGGCCTGCGCCTCTTATTGGCAACTTTAAGGTGATGCATTTGAAGCTGAAATTTAGTATACCTCTTTCCACTTCATGTTCTCATGATATATTGGCCAAAATCTGGCGAATATTTTCAGAATGCACAAAATTGCGCTTTGTAACAGGAGATCATGCTGTTGAAAGAGATGGCACAAAGTAACGTCTCCGGAGAGCAAATCGAAGAGCGAGGAGTGGCGCAGATGTTTCGAGACAGTGACTGTTTAACGAAGAGACGCAGAATTTTCGAACGCCTCTTGAAAGGCCTCCGCCTCTTATTCCCAACTTTAAGGCGATGCCTTTGAAGCTGAAATTTAGTATACCTCATTCCACTTCATGTTCTCCTGATACATTGGCCAAAATTTGGCGAAAATTTTCAGAATGCACAAAATTGGGCTTTGTAACAGGAGAACATGCCGTCGAAAGGGATGGCACAAAGTAACGTCTCCGGAGAGCAAATCAGTGAGCGAGAAGTGGGGCAGAAGTTTCGAGACAGTGACTGTTTAACGAAGAGACGCAGAATTTTCGAACGCCTCTTGAAAGGAATGCGCCTCATATTAGCAACTTAAAAGCGATGCCTTTGAAGCTGAAATTTAGTGTACCTCTTTCCACTTCATGTTCTCCTCATACATTGGCCAAAATTTGGCCAAAATTTTCAGAATGCACAAAATTGGGCTCTGTAACAGGAGAACATGCCGTCGAAAGGGATGGCACAAAGTAACGTCTCCGGAGAGCAAATCAAAGAGCGAGAAGTGGCGCAGATGTTTCGAGACAGTGACTGTTTAACGAAGAGACGCAGAATTTTCGAACGCATCTTGAAAGGCCTGCGCCTCTTATTAGCAACTTTACGGCGATGCCTTTGAAGCTGAAATTTAGTATACCTCATTCCACTTCATGTTCTCCTGATATATTGGCCAAAACCTGCGAATATTTTCAGAATGCACAAAATTGCGCTTTTTAACAGGAGAGCATGCCGTTGAAAGAGATGGCACAAAGTAACGTCTCCGGAGAGCAAATCAATGAGCGAGAAGTGGCGCATGTGTTTCGAGACAGTGACTGTATAACGAAGAGACGCAGAATTTTCGAACCCCTCTTGAAAGGCCTGCGCCTCTTATTGGCAACTTTAAGGTGATGCATTTGGAGCTGAAATTTAGTATACCTCTTTCCACTTCATGTTCTCATGATATATTGGCCAAAATCTGGCGAAAATTTTCAGAACGCACAAAATTGCGCTTTGTAACAGGAGAACATGCCGTCGAAAGGGATGGCACAAAGTAACGTCTCCGGAGAGCAAATCAGTGAGCGATAAGTGGGGCAGAAGTTTCGAGACAGTGACTGTTTAACGAAGAGACGCAGAATTTTCGAACGCCTCTTGAAAGTCCTCCGCCTCTTATTTCCAACTTTAAGGCGATGCGTTTGAAGCTGAAATTTAGTGTACCTTTTTCCATTTCATGTTCTCCTGATACATTGGCCAAAATCTGGCGAAAATTTTCAGAACGCACAAAATTGCGCTTTGTAA
>NW_027485049.1:0-63239 GCF_050908995.1 Andrena cerasifolii
TTAAAAAAAATTATTTATTAATTTTTTCGTTATTTATATTTTTATTTTAATTTTTTTAATTTTTTAAAGAATTTTTTAAAAAATAATTGTAATTAATTTTCCTTTAATTCATTTATTATTATTTTTATTATTTTTAAATATATCTTTATTTTAATTTTAAAATTTTTTTTTATTTTATTTGTTTATATTTTTGTTGATTTTTAATTTTTTTAAATTATTGTATATTTTTTTATTTTTAAAATTTTTTTTATTTTTTATTTTTTTTTGTTTTAAATTATTACATTATATACATTTTTTAAATTTTTTAAAAATTTTAAAAATTTTTTAAAAAATTTTAAAATTTTTTTAAAATTTTTAAAATTTTTTTTATTTTTTTAAAAATATTATTAATTTTTTAAAATGTTTTAAAAAATTAAAAATTTTTTTTAATTTTTTAAAAAAATTTTTAATTTTTTTTAATTTTCTTATAATTTTTTTAATTTTTTAAAAAAATTCTTAAATTTTTTTCTATATTTTTTATTTTTTTTAATTTTTTTTTAATTTTTTATAAAAATTTTTAAAAATTTGTTTTAATTTTTTTTATTTTTGTTTTGAATTATTTATTATTTTTTTCTTTTTATATGTTTTATTTTAATTTTTAAAATTTTTTAAAGAATTTTTTAAAAAAATAATTTGTATTTAATTTTCCTTTAATTCATTTATTATTATTATTTTTCTTTAATTTTTCTTTAATTTTCTTTATTTTAATTTTTTTTTAAATTTTTGTATATTTTTTTTAAATTTTTTTTTATTTATTTTTGTTTTCAATTATTTTTTTATAAATTTTGTAATTTTTTTTTAAATTTTTGTTATTTTTTTTTAAATATGTATATTTTTTAAAAATTAAAAAAAAATTTTTTTATTTATTTTTGTTTTAAATTATTATTTTTCTATTATTTTTTTAAATTTTTTCGTAATTTGTAAACATTTTTTTTGAGTTTTTAAAAAACTTTTTTTATTTTTTTTTAAATTTTGTTGTAATTTTTTAACAATTTGTTTAAAAAATTTTATTTATGTTTTTAAAATTTTTTCTTAATTTTGAAAAAAAAAATTTTTTGATATTTTAAAATTTTTTAAATTTTTTATTTAATTTTAAAATTTTTTTTAAAAAAAATTTATATATTTTTTAAATTTTTAAAATTTTTTTTATAATTTTTTTAAATTTTTTTTATTTTTTTTTAATATTTATTAATTTTTTTAAAAAATTTTAAAAAGTGTTTGTAAAATTTTTTTAAAATTATTTTTAATTTTTAAAATTTGTTTTAATTTTTTAACAAAATTTAAAAAATTTCTTTATTTTTTTCAATTTTTTAAATTTTTTTTTAAAAAATTATTTATTAATTTTTTTCTTTATTTTTTTATTTTTATTTTAAGTTTTTTTAATTTTTTAAAAAAAATTATTTTTATATTTTTTTAAATTTTAAAAAAAATTTTTTTAATTTTTTTTTAATTTTTTAACAAAATTTTTAAATAAAATTCTTTATTTTTTTTTCCAATTTTTAAATTTTTTAAAAAAAATTATTTATTAATTTTTTTCGTTATTTATATTTTTTATTTTAATTTTTTTTAATTTTTTAAAGAATTTTTTAAAAAATAATTTGTAATTAATTTTCCTTTAATTCATTTATTATTATTTTTATTATTTTTAAATATTTCTTTATTTTAATTTTAAAATTTTTTTTTTATTTTTATTTGTTTATATTTTTTGTTGATTTTTAATTTTTTTTAAATTATTGTATATTTTTTTTATTTTTAAAATTTTTTTTTTATTTTTTTTTATTTATTTTTGTTTTAAATTATTACATTTTATACATTTTTTAAATTTTTTAAAAATTTTTAAAATTTTTTAAAAAATTTTAAATTTTTTTTAAATTTTTAAAATTTTTTTTTTATTTTTTTAAAAAATATTTATTAATTTTTTAAAATGTTTTAAAAAATTTAAAAAAATTTTTTTAATTTTTTTAAAAAAATTTTTTAATTTTTTTTTAATTTTCTTATAATTTTTTTAATTTTTTAAAAAAAATTCTTAAATTTTTTTCTATATTTTTTATTTTTTTAATTTTTTTTTAAATTTTTTAAAAAAAATTTTAAAAATTTGTTTTAATTTTTTTTAATTTTTGTTTTGAATTATTTATTATTTTTTTCTTTTTTATATGTTTTATTTTAATTTTTTAAAATTTTTTAAAGAATTTTTTTAAAAAATAATTTGTATTTAATTTTCCTTTAATTCATTTATTATTATTATTTTTCTTTAATTTTCTTTATTTTAATTTTTTAATTTTTTTTTAAATTTTTGTATATTTTTTTAAAATTTTTTTTTATTTATTTTTGTTTTCAATTATTTTTTTATAAATTTTGTAATTTTTTTTTTAAATTTTTGTTATTTTTTTTTTAAATATGTATATTTTTTAAAAATTAAAAAAAAATTTTTTATTTATTTTTGTTTTAAATTATTATTTTTCTATTATTTTTTTAAAAATTTTTCGTAATTTGTAAACATTTTTTTTTGAGTTTTTAAAAAACTTTTTTTATTTTTTTTTTAAATTTTGTTGTAATTTTTTAACAATTTGTTTTAAAAAATTTTATTTATGTTTTTAAAATTTTTTCTTAATTTTAAAAAAAAATTTTTTTAATATTTTAAAATTTTTTAAATTTTTTTAAAAAAAAATTTATATTTTTTTTAAATTTTAAAAAATTTTTTTATAATTTTTTTAAAATTTTTTTTTTATTTTTTTTCAATATTTACTAATTTTTTCAAAATTTTTTAGAAAGTTTTTTTAAATTTTTTTAAAATTATTTTTAATTTTTTAAATTTTTTTTTTAATTTTTAAATTTTTTTTTTAAATTATTTATTAATTTTTTTCTTTTTTTTATATTTTTTATTTTAATTTTTTTTTAATTTTTTAAAGAATTTTTTAAAAAAGTAATTTGTATTTAATTTTCCTTTAATTCATTTATTATTATTATTTTTTTAAATTTTCTTTCTTTTAATTTTGTAATTTTTTTTTTTAATTTTTGTTATTTTTTTTTAAATATGTATATTTTTTAAAAATTAAAAAAAAATTTTTTATTTATTTTTGTTTTAAATTATTATTTTTCTATTATTTTTTTTTTAATTTTTTCGTAATTTGTAAACATTTTTTTTTGAGTTTTTAAAAAACTTTTTTTATTTTTTTTTTAAATTTTGTTGTAATTTTTTAACAATTTGTTTTAAAAAATTTTATTTATGTTCTTAAAATTTTTTCTTAATTTTTAAAAAAATTTTTTTTTAATATTTTAAAATTTTTTAAATTTTTTTTTTAATTTTAAAATTTTTTTTTAAAAAAAATTTATATATTTTTTAAATTTTTAAAATTTTTTTATAATTTTTTTAAAATTTTTTTTTATTTTTTTTTTAATATTTATTAATTTTTTAAAAAAATTTTAAGAAGTGTTTGTAAAATTTTTTTAAAATTATTTTTAATTTTTTAAAATTTGTTTTAATTTTTTAACAAAATTTAAAAAATTTCTTTATTTTTTGTCAATTTTTTAAATTTTTTTTAAAAAATTATTTATTAATTTTTTTCTTTATTTTTATTTTTTATTTTAAGTTTTTTTAATTTTTTAAAAAAAAAATTATTTTTTTATATTTTTTTAAATTTTAAAAAAAAATTTTTTAATTTTTTTTAAATTTTTTAACAAAATTTTTAAATAAAATTCTTTATTTTTTTCCAATTTTTTAAATTTTTTAAAAAAAATTATTTATTAATTTTTTTCGTTATTTATATTTTTTATTTTAATTTTTTTTAATTTTTTAAAGAATTTTTTTAAAAAATAATTTGTAATTAATTTTCCTTTAATTCATTTATTATTATTTTTATTATTTTTAAATATTTCTTTATTTTAATTTTAAAATTTTTTTTTTATTTTTATTTGTTTATATTTTTGTTGATTTTTAATTTTTTTTAAATTATTGTATATTTTTTTTATTTTTAAAATTTTTTTTTTATTTTTTTTTATTTTTTTTTGTTTTAAATTATTACATTTTATACATTTTTTAAATTTTTTAAAAATTTTAAAAATTTTTTAAAAAATTTTAAAATTTTTTTAAAATTTTTAAAATTTTTTTTTTATTTTTTTAAAAATATTTATTAATTTTTTAAAATGTTTTAAAAAATTAAAAAATTTTTTTTTAATTTTTTTAAAAAAAATTTTTAATTTTTTTTTAATTTTCTTATAATTTTTTTAATTTTTTAAAAAAAATTCTTAAATTTTTTTCTATATTTTTTATTTTTTTTAATTTTTTTTTAAATTTTTTATAAAAATTTTTAAAAATTTGTTTTAATTTTTTTTTATTTTTGTTTTGAATTATTTATTATTTTTTTTCTTTTTTATATGTTTTATTTTAATTTTTAAAATTTTTTAAAGAATTTTTTAAAAAAATAATTTGTATTTAATTTTCCTTTAATTCATTTATTATTATTATTTTTCTTTAATTTTCTTTATTTTAATTTTTTAATTTTTTTTTAAATTTTTGTATATTTTTTAAAAATTTTTTTTTATTTATTTTTGTTTTCAATTATTTTTTTATAAATTTTGTAATTTTTTTTTTAAATTTTTGTTATTTTTTTTTAAATATGTATATTTTTTAAAAATTAAAAAAATTTTTTTATTTATTTTTGTTTTAAATTATTATTTTTCTATTATTTTTTTTAAATTTTTTCGTAATTTGTAAACATTTTTTTTTGAGTTTTTAAAAAACTTTTTTTATTTTTTTTTTAAATTTTGTTGTAATTTTTTAACAATTTGTTTTAAAAAATTTTATTTATGTTTTTAAAATTTTTTCTTAATTTTTAAAAAAAAATTTTTTTAATATTTTAAAATTTTTAAAATTTTTTTTTTAATTTTAAAATTTTTTTAAAAAAAAATTTATATTTTTTTTAAATTTTAAAAATTTTTTTTATAATTTTTTTAAAATTTTTTTTTATTTTTTTTTTAATATTTATTAATTTTTTAAAAAAAATTGAAAAAGTGTTTGTAAAATTTTTTTAAAATTATTTTTAATTTTTTAAAATTTGTTTTAATTTTTTAACAAAATTTAAAAAATTTCTTTATTTTTTTTCAATTTTTTAAATTTTTTTTTAAAAAATTATTTATTAATTTTTTTCTTTATTTTTATTTTTTATTTTAAGTTTTTTTAATTTTTTAAAAAAAAAATTATTTTTTTATATTTTTTTTAAATTTAAAAAAAAAATTTTTTAATTTTTTTTTAATTTTTTAACAAAATTTTTAAATAAAATTCTTTATTTTTTTTCCAATTTTTTAAATTTTTTAAAAAAAATTATTTATTAATTTTTTTCGTTATTTATATTTTTTATTTTAATTTTTTTTAATTTTTTAAAGAATTTTTTTAAAAAATAATTTGTAATTAATTTTCCTTTAATTCATTTATTATTATTTTTATTATTTTTAAATATTTCTTTATTTTAATTTTAAAATTTTTTTTTTATTTTTATTTGTTTATATTTTTGTTGATTTTTAATTTTTTTTAAATTATTGTATATTTTTTTTATTTTTAAAATTTTTTTTTTATTTTTTTTTATTTATTTTTGTTTTAAATTATTACATTTTATACATTTTTTAAATTTTTTAAAAATTTTAAAAATTTTTTAAAAAATTTTAAAATTTTTTTAAAATTTTTAAAAATTTTTTTTTATTTTTTTAAAAATATTTATTAATTTTTTAAAATGTTTTAAAAAATTAAAAAATTTTTTTTTAATTTTTTAAAAAAAATTTTTAATTTTTTTTTAATTTTCTTATAATTTTTTTAATTTTTTAAAAAAAATTCTTAAATTTTTTTCTATATTTTTTATTTTTTTTAATTTTTTTTTAAATTTTTTATAAAAATTTTTAAAAATTTGTTTTAATTTTTTTTTATTTTTGTTTTGAATTATTTATTATTTTTTTTCTTTTTTATATGTTTTATTTTAATTTTTAAAATTTTTTAAAGAATTTTTTTAAAAAATAATTTGTATTTAATTTTCCTTTAATTCATTTATTATTATTATTTTTCTTTAATTTTCTTTATTTTAATTTTTTAATTTTTTTTTAAATTTTTGTATATTTTTTTAAAATTTTCTTTTATTTATTTTTGTTTTCAATTATTTTTTTATAAATTTTGTAATTTTTTTTTTAAATTTTTGTTATTTTTTTTTTAAATATGTATATTTTTTAAAAATTAAAAAAAAATTTTTTATTTATTTTTGTTTTAAATTATTATTTTTCTATTATTTTTTTTAAAAATTTTTCGTAATTTGTAAACATTTTTTTTTGAGTTTTTAAAAAACTTTTTTTATTTTTTTTTTAAATTTTGTTGTAATTTTTTAACAATTTGTTTTAAAAAATTTTATTTATGTTTTTAAAATTTTTTCTTAATTTTAAAAAAAAATTTTTTTAATATTTTAAAATTTTTTAAATTTTTTTAAAAAAAAATTTATATTTTTTTAAATTTTAAAAATTTTTTTTATAATTTTTTTAAAATTTTTTTTTTATTTTTTTTCAATATTTACTAATTTTTTCAAAATTTTTTAGAAAGTTTTTTTAAATTTTTTTAAAATTATTTTTAATTTTTTAAATTTTTTTTTTAATTTTTAAATTTTTTTTTTAAATTATTTATTAATTTTTTTCTTTTTTTTATATTTTTTATTTTAATTTTTTTTTAATTTTTTAAAGAATTTTTTAAAAAAGTAATTTGTATTTAATTTTCCTTTAATTCATTTATTATTATTATTTTTTTAAATTTTCTTTCTTTTAATTTTGTAATTTTTTTTTTAATTTTTGTTATTTTTTTTTAAATATGTATATTTTTTAAAAATTAAAAAAAAATTTTTTATTTATTTTTGTTTTAAATTATTATTTTTCTATTATTTTTTTTTTAATTTTTTCGTAATTTGTAAACATTTTTTTTTGAGTTTTTAAAAAACTTTTTTTATTTTTTTTTTAAATTTTGTTGTAATTTTTTAACAATTTGTTTTAAAAAATTTTATTTATGTTCTTAAAATTTTTTCTTAATTTTTAAAAAAATTTTTTTTTAATATTTTAAAATTTTTTAAATTTTTTTTTTAATTTTAAAATTTTTTTTAAAAAAAATTTATATATTTTTTAAATTTTTAAAATTTTTTTTATAATTTTTTTAAAATTTTTTTTTATTTTTTTTTTAATATTTATTAATTTTTTAAAAAAATTTTAAGAAGTGTTTGTAAAATTTTTTTAAAATTATTTTTAATTTTTTAAAATTTGTTTTAATTTTTTAACAAAATTTAAAAAATTTCTTTATTTTTTGTCAATTTTTTAAATTTTTTTTAAAAAATTATTTATTAATTTTTTTCTTTATTTTTATTTTTTATTTTAAGTTTTTTTAATTTTTTAAAAAAAAAATTATTTTTTTATATTTTTTTTAAATTTTAAAAAAAAATTTTTTAATTTTTTTTAAATTTTTTAACAAAATTTTTAAATAAAATTCTTTATTTTTTTCCAATTTTTTAAATTTTTTAAAAAAAATTATTTATTAATTTTTTTCGTTATTTATATTTTTTATTTTAATTTTTTTTAATTTTTTAAAGAATTTTTTTAAAAAATAATTTGTAATTAATTTTCCTTTAATTCATTTATTATTATTTTTATTATTTTTAAATATTTCTTTATTTTAATTTTAAAATTTTTTTTTTATTTTTATTTGTTTATATTTTTGTTGATTTTTAATTTTTTTTAAATTATTGTATATTTTTTTTATTTTTAAAATTTTTTTTTTATTTTTTTTTATTTTTTTTTGTTTTAAATTATTACATTTTATACATTTTTTAAATTTTTTAAAAATTTTAAAAATTTTTTAAAAAATTTTAAAATTTTTTTAAAATTTTTAAAAATTTTTTTTTATTTTTTTAAAAATATTTATTAATTTTTTAAAATGTTTTAAAAAATTAAAAAATTTTTTTTTAATTTTTTTAAAAAAAATTTTTAATTTTTTTTTAATTTTCTTATAATTTTTTTAATTTTTTAAAAAAAATTCTTAAATTTTTTTCTATATTTTTTATTTTTTTTAATTTTTTTTTAAATTTTTTATAAAAATTTTTAAAAATTTGTTTTAATTTTTTTTTATTTTTGTTTTGAATTATTTATTATTTTTTTTCTTTTTTATATGTTTTATTTTAATTTTTAAAATTTTTTAAAGAATTTTTTAAAAAAATAATTTGTATTTAATTTTCCTTTAATTCATTTATTATTATTATTTTTCTTTAATTTTCTTTATTTTAATTTTTTAATTTTTTTTTAAATTTTTGTATATTTTTTAAAAATTTTTTTTTATTTATTTTTGTTTTCAATTATTTTTTTATAAATTTTGTAATTTTTTTTTTAAATTTTTGTTATTTTTTTTTTAAATATGTATATTTTTTAAAAATTAAAAAAATTTTTTTATTTATTTTTGTTTTAAATTATTATTTTTCTATTATTTTTTTTAAATTTTTTCGTAATTTGTAAACATTTTTTTTTGAGTTTTTAAAAAACTTTTTTTATTTTTTTTTTAAATTTTGTTGTAATTTTTTAACAATTTGTTTTAAAAAATTTTATTTATGTTTTTAAAATTTTTTCTTAATTTTTAAAAAAAAATTTTTTTAATATTTTAAAATTTTTAAAATTTTTTTTTTAATTTTAAAATTTTTTTAAAAAAAAATTTATATTTTTTTTAAATTTTAAAAATTTTTTTTATAATTTTTTTAAAATTTTTTTTTATTTTTTTTTTAATATTTATTAATTTTTTAAAAAAAATTGAAAAAGTGTTTGTAAAATTTTTTTAAAATTATTTTTAATTTTTTAAAATTTGTTTTAATTTTTTAACAAAATTTAAAAAATTTCTTTATTTTTTTTCAATTTTTTAAATTTTTTTTTAAAAAATTATTTATTAATTTTTTTCTTTATTTTTATTTTTTATTTTAAGTTTTTTTAATTTTTTAAAAAAAAAATTATTTTTTTATATTTTTTTTAAATTTAAAAAAAAAATTTTTTAATTTTTTTTTAATTTTTTAACAAAATTTTTAAATAAAATTCTTTATTTTTTTTCCAATTTTTTAAATTTTTTAAAAAAAATTATTTATTAATTTTTTTCGTTATTTATATTTTTTATTTTAATTTTTTTTAATTTTTTAAAGAATTTTTTTAAAAAATAATTTGTAATTAATTTTCCTTTAATTCATTTATTATTATTTTTATTATTTTTAAATATTTCTTTATTTTAATTTTAAAATTTTTTTTTTATTTTTATTTGTTTATATTTTTGTTGATTTTTAATTTTTTTTAAATTATTGTATATTTTTTTTATTTTTAAAATTTTTTTTTTATTTTTTTTTATTTATTTTTGTTTTAAATTATTACATTTTATACATTTTTTAAATTTTTTAAAAATTTTAAAAATTTTTTAAAAAATTTTAAAATTTTTTTAAAATTTTTAAAAATTTTTTTTTATTTTTTTAAAAATATTTATTAATTTTTTAAAATGTTTTAAAAAATTAAAAAATTTTTTTTTAATTTTTTTAAAAAAAATTTTTAATTTTTTTTTAATTTTCTTATAATTTTTTTAATTTTTTAAAAAAAATTCTTAAATTTTTTTCTATATTTTTTATTTTTTTTAATTTTTTTTTAAATTTTTTATAAAAATTTTTAAAAATTTGTTTTAATTTTTTTTTATTTTTGTTTTGAATTATTTATTATTTTTTTTCTTTTTTATATGTTTTATTTTAATTTTTAAAATTTTTTAAAGAATTTTTTTAAAAAATAATTTGTATTTAATTTTCCTTTAATTCATTTATTATTATTATTTTTCTTTAATTTTCTTTATTTTAATTTTTTAATTTTTTTTTAAATTTTTGTATATTTTTTTAAAATTTTCTTTTATTTATTTTTGTTTTCAATTATTTTTTTATAAATTTTGTAATTTTTTTTTTAAATTTTTGTTATTTTTTTTTTAAATATGTATATTTTTTAAAAATTAAAAAAATTTTTTTATTTATTTTTGTTTTAAATTATTATTTTTCTATTATTTTTTTAAAATTTTTTCGTAATTTGTAAACATTTTTTTTTGAGTTTTTAAAAAACTTTTTTTATTTTTTTTTTAAATTTTGTTGTAATTTTTTAACAATTTGTTTTAAAAAATTTTATTTATGTTTTTAAAATTTTTTCTTAATTTTTAAAAAAAAAATTTTTTAATATTTTAAAATTTTTAAAATTTTTTTTTTAATTTTAAAATTTTTTTAAAAAAAAATTTATATTTTTTTTAAATTTTAAAAATTTTTTTTATAATTTTTTTAAAATTTTTTTTTATTTTTTTTTTAATATTTATTAATTTTTTAAAAAAAATTGAAAAAGTGTTTGTAAAATTTTTTTAAAATTATTTTTAATTTTTTAAAATTTGTTTTAATTTTTTAACAAAATTTAAAAAATTTCTTTATTTTTTTTCAATTTTTTAAATTTTTTTTTAAAAAATTATTTATTAATTTTTTTCTTTATTTTTATTTTTTATTTTAAGTTTTTTTAATTTTTTAAAAAAAAAATTATTTTTTTATATTTTTTTTAAATTTAAAAAAAAAATTTTTTAATTTTTTTTTAATTTTTTAACAAAATTTTTAAATAAAATTCTTTATTTTTTTTCCAATTTTTTAAATTTTTTAAAAAAAATTATTTATTAATTTTTTTCGTTATTTATATTTTTTATTTTAATTTTTTTTAATTTTTTAAAGAATTTTTTTAAAAAATAATTTGTAATTAATTTTCCTTTAATTCATTTATTATTATTTTTATTATTTTTAAATATTTCTTTATTTTAATTTTAAAATTTTTTTTTATTTTTATTTGTTTATATTTTTTGTTGATTTTTAATTTTTTTTAAATTATTGTATATTTTTTTTATTTTTAAAATTTTTTTTTTATTTTTTTTTATTTATTTTTGTTTTAAATTATTACATTTTATACATTTTTTAAATTTTTTAAAAATTTTTAAAATTTTTTAAAAAATTTTAAAATTTTTTTTAAATTTTTTTTTATTTTTTTAAAAATATTTATTAATTTTTTAAAATGTTTTAAAAAATTTTAAAAATTTTTTTTAATTTTTTTAAAAAAATTTTATAATTTTTTTTTAATTTTCTTATAATTTTTTTAATTTTTTAATAAAAATTCTTAAATTTTTTTCTATATTTTTTATTTTTTTTAATTTTTTTTTAAATTTTTTAAAAAAATTTTTAAAAATTTGTTTTAATTTTTTTTATTTTTGTTTTGAATTATTTATTATTTTTTTCTTTTTTATATGTTTTATTTTAATTTTTAAAATTTTTTAAAGAATTTTTTTAAAAAATAATTTGTATTTAATTTTCCTTTAATTCATTTATTATTATTATTTTTCTTTAATTTTCTTTATTTTAATTTTTTAATTTTTTTTTAAATTTTTGTATATTTTTTAAAATTTTTTTTATTTATTTTTGTTTTCAATTATTTTTTTATAAATTTTGTAATTTTTTTTTTAAATTTTTGTTATTTTTTTTTAAATATGTATATTTTTTAAAAATTAAAAAAAATTTTTTTATTTATTTTTGTTTTAAATTATTATTTTTCTATTATTTTTTTTTAAATTTTTCGTAATTTGTAAACATTTTTTTTTGAGTTTTTAAAAAACTTTTTTTATTTTTTTTTTTAAATTTTGTTGTAATTTTTTAACAATTTGTTTTAAAAAATTTTATTTATGTTTTTAAAATTTTTTCTTAATTTTTAAAAAAAAATTTTTTTAATATTTTAAAATTTTTAAAATTTTTTTTTTAATTTTAAAATTTTTTTTAAAAAAAATTTATATTTTTTTTAAATTTTTAAAATTTTTTTTATAATTTTTTTAATTTTTTTTTTATTTTTTTTTTTAATATTTATTAATTTTTTAAAAAAAATTTAAAAAGTGTTTGTAAAATTTTTTTAAAATTATTTTTAATTTTTTAAAATTTGTTTTAATTTTTTAACAAAATTTAAAAAATTTCTTTATTTTTTTTTCAATTTTTTAAATTTTTTTTTAAAAAATTATTTAATAATTTTTTCTTTATTTTTATTTTTTATTTTAAGTTTTTTTAATTTTTTAAAAAAAAAATTTATTTTTGTATATTTTTTTTAAGTTTTAAAAAAAATTTTTTTAATTTTTTTTTAATTTTTTAACAAAATTTTTAAATAAAATTCTTTATTTTTTTCCAATTTTTTAAATTTTTTAAAAAAAATTAGTTATTAATTTTTTTCGTTATTTATATTTTTTATTTTAATTTTTTTAATTTTTTAAAGAATTTTTTTAAAAAATAATTTGTAATTAATTTTCCTTTAATTCATTTATTATTATTTTTATTATTTTTAAATATTTCTTTATTTTAATTTTAAATTTTTTTTTAATTTTTATTTGTTTATATTTTTTGTTGATTTTTAATTTTTTTTTTTTTATTTATTTTTGTTTTAAATTATTACATTTTATACATTTTTTAAATTTTTTAAAAATTTTAAAAATTTTTTAAAAAATTTTAAAATTTTTTTAAAATTTTTAAAATTTTTTTTTTATTTTTTTAAAAATATTTATTAATTTTTTAAAATGTTTTAAAAAATTTAAAAAATTTTTTTTAATTTTTTTAAAAAAAAATTTTAATTTTTTTTTAATTTTCTTATAATTTTTTTAATTTTTTAAAAAAAAATCTTAAATTTTTTTCTATATTTTTTATTTTTTTTAATTTTTTTTAAATTTTTTAAAAAAATTTTTAAAAATTTGTTTTATTTTTTTTTTATTTTTGTTTTGAATTATTTATTATTTTTTTTCTTTTTTATATGTTTTATTTTAATTTTTTAAAATTTTTTAAAGAATTTTTTTAAAAAATAATTTGTATTTAATTTTCCTTTAATTCATTTCTTCATATTATTATTATTTTTTTTAAATTTTTCTTTATTTTAATTTTTACAAATTTAAAAAAAAATTATTTTTATTTGTTTATATTTTTTGTTAATTTAAAAAAAAATTTTTTTTTTTAATTTTTGTATATATTTTTAAATTTTTGTATATTTTTTTTATTTTTTTTAAATTCTTTTATTTTTTTTAATTTATTCTTGTTTTAAATATTTATTAATTTTTTAAATTTTTTAATTTTTTTTATTTTTTACAAAAATTTTTAAAATTTTTTTTATTTGTTTTAAATTTTTTAAAAAAAAATTTCTTAATTTTTTTTATTTAAATTTTTTTTTAATATTTTAAAATTTTTTATATTTTTTTTAAATTTTTTATTTTTTAATTTTTGTATATATTTTAAATTATTTTATAATTTTTTTAAATTATCTTATAATTTTTTAAAAAATTTTAAAATTTTAAAAAAAAAAATTTTTATATTTTAAATTTTTGTTAATTTTTTACAAAAAATTTTAAAACTTTTTTTTATTTTTTTTTAATTTTTTAAAAAAAATTTCTTAATTTTTTTTATTTAAATTTTTTTTTTTAATATTTTAAAATTTTTTATATTTTTTTTAAATTTTTAAAAAAAAATTTGTTAATTTTTTTTAAATTTTGTTTTAATTTTTTAACAAAATTCAAAAAAATTCTTTGTTTTTTTTTCAATTTGTTAATTTTTTTTTTAAAATTATTTATTAATTTTTTCTTTATTTATATTTTTTATTTTAATTTTTTTTAATTTTTTAAAGAATTTTTTAAAAAATAATTTGTTGTTAGTTTTCCTTTAATTCATTTATTATTATTATTATTATTTTTAAATATTTCTTTATTTTAATTTTTAATTTTTAAAAAAAAAAATTTTATTTTTATTTGTTTATATTTTTTGTTGATTTTAAATTTTTTTAAATTTTTTTTTAAATTTTTGTATATTTTTTTTTTTAATTTTTCTTATTTTTTTTATTTATTTTTGTTTTCAATTATTTTTTTATAAATTTTGTAATTTTTTTTTTAAATTTTTGTTATTTTTTTTTTAAATATGTATATTTTTTAAAAATTAAAAAAAAAAATTTTATTTATTTTTGTTTTAAATTATTATTTTTCTATTATTTTTTTAAAATTTTTTCGTAATTTGTAAACATTTTTTTTTGAGTTTTTAAAAAACTTTTTTTATTTTTTTTTTAAATTTTGTTGTAATTTTTTAACAATTTGTTTTAAAAAATTTTATTTATGTTTTTAAAATTTTTTCTTAATTTTTAAAAAAAATTTTTTTTAATATTTTAAAATTTTTTAAATTTTTTTTTTAATTTTAAAATTTTTTTAAAAAAAAATTTATATTTTTTTTAAATTTTTAAAATTTTTTTTATAATTTTTTTAAATTTTTTTTTTATTTTTTTTTTAATATTTATTAATTTTTTAAAAAAATTTTAAAAAGTGTTTGTAAAATTTTTTTAAAATTGTTTTTAATTTTTTAAAATTTGTTTTAATTTTTTAACAAAATTTAAAAAATTTCTTTATTTTTTTTCAATTTTTTAAATTTTTTTTTAAAAAATTATTTATTAATTTTTTTCTTTATTTTTATTTTTTATTTTAAGTTTTTTTAATTTTTTAAAAAAAAATTTATTTTTTTATATTTTTTTTAAGTTTTAAAAAAAATTTTTTTAATTTTTTTTTAATTTTTTAACAAAATTTTTAAATAAAATTCTTTATTTTTTCCAATTTTTTAAATTTTTTAAAAAAAATTATTTATTATTTTTTTTCTTTTTTATATGTTTTATTTTAATTTTTTAAAATTTTTTAAAGAATTTTTTTAAAAAATAATTTGTATTTAATTTTCCTTTAATTCATTTCTTCATATTATTATTATTATTTTTAAATTTTTCTTTATTTTAATTTTTACAAATTTAAAAAAAAATTATTTTTATTTGTTTATATTTTTTGTTAATTTAAAAAAATTTTTTTTTTTTAATTTTTGTATATATTTTTAAATTTTTGTATATTTTTTTTATTTTTTTTAAATTCTTTTATTTTTTTTAATTTATTCTTGTTTTAAATATTTATTAATTTTTTAAATTTTTTAATTTTTTTTTATTTTTTACAAAAATTTTTAAAATTTTTTTTATTTGTTTTAAATTTTTTAAAAAAAAATTTCTTAATTTTTTTTATTTAAATTTTTTTTTAATATTTTAAAATTTTTTATATTTTTTTTAAATTTTTTATTTTTTAATTTTTGTATATATTTTAAATTATTTTATAATTTTTTTAAATTATCTTATAATTTTTTAAAAAATTTTAAAATTTTAAAAAATTTTTTTATATTTTAATTTTTTTTAATTTTTTACAAAAAATTTTAAAAATTTTTTCTATTTTTTTTTAATTTTTTTAAAAAAAATTTCTTAATTTTTTTTATTTAAAATTTTTTTTTTAATATTTTAAAATTTTTTATATTTTTTTTAAATTTTTAAAAAAAAATTTGTTAATTTTTTTTAAATTTTGTTTTAATTTTTTAACAAAATTCAAAAAAATTCTTTGTTTTTTTTTCAATTTGTTAATTTTTTTTTTAAAATTATTTATTAATTTTTTCTTTATTTATATTTTTTATTTTAATTTTTTTTTAATTTTTTAAAGAATTTTTTAAAAAAATAATTTGTTGTTAGTTTTCCTTTAATTCATTTATTATTATTATTATTATTTTTAAATATTTCTTTATTTTAATTTTTAATTTTTTAAAAAAAAATTTTTATTTTTATTTGTTTATATTTTTTGTTGATTTTAAATTTTTTTAAATTTTTTTTTAAATTTTTGTATATTTTTTTTTTTTAATTTTTCTTATTTTTTTTATTTATTTTTTATTTAAATTATTATTTTTTTTATAAATTTTTAAAATTTTTTTTTAAATTTTTAATTTTTTTTTAAATTTTTAAAATTTTTTTTTATTTTTAAAATTTTTTTTAAAATATTTATTAATTTTTTTAAATTTTTAAAGAAAATTTTTTAATATTTTTTAAAAAATTTAAAAAAAAATTTAAAAATTTTTTTTAATTTTCTTATAATTTTTTTAAAAAATTTGTTTTAATTTTTTAACAAATTTTTTTAAATTTTTTAAAATTTTTTTCTTAAATTTTTTTTCTATATTTTTTATTTTTTTTAAATTTTTTTTAAACTTTTAAAAAATTTTTTTATTATTCTTATAATTTTTTAAAAAAATTTATAAAAAAATTGTATAATTTTTTTAACAAATTTTTCAAAATTTTTTTTATATTTTTATTTTATTTTTTTTATTTATTTTTCTTTAATTTTTTTTCTATATATTTTAATTTTTTTCAATTTTTTAATTTTTTTTAAATTTTGATTTAATTTTTTAACAATTTTTTTTAAAACTTTTTTAAAAAAAAATTTTAAAAAATTAAAAAAATTTTTTTTTAATAATTTTTAAAAAAAAAATATTTATGATTTATAATTTTTTTCATAATTTTTTTTAAATCTTTTTTTAACTTTTTAAAATTTAAAAAAAAAATTTTTTTATATATTTTTTAAATTTTTTAAGAAATTTTTTTTATATTTTTTTTTAATTTTTTAATTTTTTTATTTATTCTTTTTTTAATTTTTGTTTACATTTTAAATTTTTTTAATTTTTAATTTTTTTTTAATTTCCTTATAATTTTTTACAATTTTTTACAAAATTTAAAAAAAATTTGTATTATTTTTTTAACTAATTTTTCTAATTTTTTAAGAAAAATTTTCTTAAATTTTTTCTCTATTTTTAATTTTTTTAATTTTTTAAAAAAAAATTTAAATTTTCTTATATTTTTTTAAATTGTTTATTTTTTATTTATTTTTGTTTAATTTGTTTATATTTTAAATATTTTTTAAATTTTAAAAAAAAAAATTTAATTTTTTTTCTAATTTTGTTTTAATTTTTTAACATTTTTAAAAAAATTTCTTCATTTTTATTCAATGTTTTTATTTTTTTTAAATTTTTTTTATTATTTATTAATTTTTTTCATTTTATATATTTTTTATTTCATTTTTTTTAATTTTTTTAAAACAAATTTTTATATATTTTTTTTAATTTTTAAATTTTTTTATTTATTTATTTTATAATTTTTTTATATTTTAAAATTTTTCAAATTTTTTTAAAAATTTTCTTAAAAATTAAAAAAAAAATTTTTTTAATCTTGTTGTAATTTTTTTATATATGTTTTTAAATTTTTTTTCTTCATTTTTTTTTATTTTTTAAAATTCTTTTTTAATTTTTTAAATTTTTTTTATATTTTTTTTTTAAATTTTTATTTTTTTATATTTTAAATTGTTTTAAAATTTTTTCAATTTTTTTTAAAATTTTTTATTTTTTTTATTTTTTTTTAATTTTTACAAAAAATCTTTTAATTTTTTAATATTTTTTAAAAATTTTTTAAATTTTTTTCTATATTTTTTAATTTTTTTACTTTTTTTAAATTTTTTACAAAATTTTTTAATTTTTTTTATTATTTTTAATTTTTAAAAATTTTTTTTTTAATTTTTTAACAAAATTTTTAAAAACATTCTTTATTTCTTTAAAAAAAATTATTTAGTAATTTTTTTCTTTATTTATATTGTTTATTTTAATTCTTTTTAAATTTGTTAAAGAATTTTTTAAAAAAATAATTTGTATTTAATTTCCCTTTAATTCTTTTATTATTATTATTATTATTTTTAAATATTTCTTTATTTTAATTTTTTACATTTTTTTTCAAATTTATTTTATTTTTATTTGTTTATATTTTTTGTTGATTTTTAAATTTTTTTACAATTTTTTTTATATTTCTTAAAAAAAATATTTTTTTATTTATTTTTGTTTTAAATTATTATTTTTTAAAATTTTTTTAATTTTTTTTTAAATTTTTAAAATTTTTTAAATTTTTTTTTAAATTTTTAAAATTTGTTTTTAATTTTTTTTTCAATTTTTTTAAATTTTTAAAAAAAAATTATTTTTTTAAATTTATTCTTGTTTTAAATATTTATTAATTTTTGAAAAATGTTTTAAATTTTTTTATTTTTTATTTTTCTTTTATTTTAATTTTTGATTTTTTTTAATTTTTTAAATTTTTTTTAACAATTTTTTAACAAAATTTTGTTTTAATTTTTTAACAAAATTTTAAAAAAATTTCATTATTTTTTTTGTTAAATTTTTTAAAATATAAAAAAAAATTTTTATTTTTTTTATTTTTTTTGTAAATTATTTATTTTTTTTAAATTTTTTAAAAAATTTTCTAAAAAAATAATTTGTATTTAATTTTCCTTTAATTCATTTATTATTATTATTATTACTTTTAAATATTTCTTCAGTTTAATTTTTAAATTTTTTTCAATTTTTTTTATTTTTATTTGTTTATATTTTTTTTGATTTTTAATTTTTTTAATTTTTCTTTACTTTAATTTTTTTTAATTTTCTTAACTTTAAATTTTTATAAATTTAAAAAAATTTAAATTATTTATTAATTTTTTATATTTTTTAAAATTCTTTTTTAATTTTTTTAAATTTTTAAAAAAATTTTTTATATTTTAAAATTTCTTTTTAACTTTTTTAAAAAAAAAATTATTTTTTTATATTTTTTTTAAATTTAAAAAAAAATAATTTTTTTAAAGTTTTTGTATATATTTTTAAATTTTTGTATATATATTTAAATTTTTCTATATTTTTTTATTTTTTAAAATTTTTTTATTTTTTTAAATTTATTCTTGTTTTAAATATTTTTTAATTTTTTAATTTTTTAATTTTTTCAATTTTTTACAAAAAATTTTTAAACTTTTTTAATTTTTTAAAAAAAATTTCTTCATTTTTTTTTATTTAATTTTTTTTTAATATTATAAAATTTTTTATATTTTTTTTAAATTTTAAAATTTAAAAAAAAAATTTTTAATATTTAAATTTATTTATTTATTTATTTTTTTTTTTATTTTAATATTTTTAAATTTTTTTTTAAATTTTCTTAACAAATTTAAATTTTTTTTAAATTTTGTTTTAATTTTTTTATTCATGTTTTTAAATTTTTTCTTAATTTTTTTTATTTTTTTTAAATTTTTTTTAATTTTTTAACATTTTTTAAAAAAAATTTTTAAAATTTTTTTTAAAAATTTTTCATTAATTTTTTTTTAAATTTTTTCATTAATTTTTTTCTTTTTTATATTTTTATTTTAATTTTTTTTAATTTCTTTAAAGAATTTTTTAAAAAAATAATTTGTATTTAATTTTCCTTTAATTCATTCCTTCATATTATTATTATTATTTTTAAATTTTTCTTTACTTTAATTTTTACAAATTTAAAAAAAAAATATTTTTATTTGTTTATATTTTTTGTTAATTTAAAAAAATTTTTTTTTAATTTTTGTATATTTTTTTTATTTTTTTTAATTTATTCTTGTTTTAAACATTTATAAATTTTTAATTTTTTTTAAATTTTTTACAAAAATTTTTTAATTTTTTTTAAATTTTTTACAAAAATTTTTTAAATTTTTAAAAAAAATTTTTTAGTTTATTTTATTTTTTTAAATATTTATTAATTTTTTCCAACTTGTTTAAAAAGTTTTTTTATTAAATTTTTAAAATTTGTTTTTAATTTTTTTAAAATAATATTTTTAATTTAAAAAAATTCTTTATTTTTTTTTTGAATTTTTTGAAATTTAAATTTTTTTTTTATTTTTTTAAATTTTTGTATATTTTTTAAAAAAAAAATTTTTATTTTTGTTTTAAATTATTATTTTTTAAATTTTTTTTTAATTTTTTTAAATTTTTTAACAAAATTTTGTTTTAATTTCTTAACAAAATTTTAAAAAATTTCATTATTTTTTTTGTTAAATTTTTTAAGATTTAAAAAAAAATTTTATTTTTTTTATTTTTTTTTAAATTATTTTTTTTTTAAATTTTTTAAAAAATTTTCTAAAAAAATAATTTGCATTTAATTTTCCTTTAATTCATTTATTATTATTATTATTATTTTTAAATATTTATTTATTTTAATTTTTTAAATTTTTTTTATTATTTTTATTTGTTTATATTTTTTGTTGATTTTTAAATTCCTTTTTAATTTGTTTTAAATTTTTGAACATTTTTTAAATTTTTTTTATATTTTTTAAAATTTTTTCAAAATTTTTTAAAATTTGTTTAAAATTTTTTTTATATTTTTTAAAATTTTTTTAAAATTTTTTTTATATTTTTTAAAATTTTTTTAAATTTTTTTTTATATTTTTATTTAATTTTTTTATTTATTTTTCTTAAATTTTTTTTCTATATATTTTAATTTTTTTTCAATTTTTTAATTTTTTTTTAAATTTTGTTTTTATTTTTTAACAATTTTTTTTTTAAATTTATTTATGATTTATAATTTTTTTCATAATTTTTTTTAAAATCTTTTTTTTTATTTTTTAACAATTTTTAAAAAAAAATTATTTATGATTTATAATTTTTTTCATAATTTTTTTAAATCTTTTTTTTAATTTTTTAAAAATTTAAAAAAAATTTTTTATATATTTTTATAATTTTTAAAAATTTTTTTCTTTTTATTTAAATTTTTTTTTAATATTTTAAATTTTTGTATATTTTTTTTATTTTTTAAATTTTTTTTATTCTTTTATTTATTTTTTATTTAAATTATTATTTTTTTATAAATTTTTTAAATTTTTCTTTAAATTTTTTAATTTTTTTTTTAATTTTTAAATTTTCTTTATTTTTTAAAATTTTTTAAAAATATTTATTAATTTTTTTAAGATTTTAAAGAATAGTTTTTAATTTTTTTTAAAAATTAAAAACAAAATTTAAAATTTTTTTTTAATTTTCTTATAATTTTTTTAAAAATTTTTTTAAAAAATTTGTTTAATTTTTTAACAATTTTTTTTTATTTTTTTAAATTTTTTTCTTAAATTTTTTTTTCTATATTTTTTATTTTTTTTTAATTTTTTTAAACTTTTAAAATTTTTTTTTTAATTTTCTTATAATTTTTTAAAAAAATTTATAAAAAATTTGTATAATTTTTTTAACAAATTTTTTTAATTTTTTTCAAAATGTTTCTTAAATTTTTTTCTATATTTTAAAATTTTTTTTAAATTTTTTTTATTTTTTTTTAAATTTTAAAAAAAAAATTTTTTTATATTTTTTAAAATTTAAAAATTTTTTTTTTATATTTTTATTTTATTTTTTTTGGTTATTTTTCTTAAATTTTTTTCTATATATTTTAATTTTTCTCTCAATTTTTTATTTTTTTTTAAAATTTTGTTTTAATTTTTTAACAATTTTTTTTATTTTTTAACAATTTTTTAAAAAAAATATTTATGATTTATAATTTTTTTCATAATTTTGTTTAAAATCTTTTTTTATTTTTTTTAAAATTTTAAAAAAATTTTTTTATATATTTTTAAAATTTTTTAAAAAATTTTTTTTTAATTTTTTTTTAATTATTTATTAATTTTTTTCTTTTTATATATTTTTTATTTTATTTTTTTTAATTTTTTTAAAACAAATTTTTATATATTTTTTTTAATTTTTAAATTTTTTTATTTATATATTTTTTAATTTTTTTATATTTTAAAATATTTCAAAATTTTTTAAAATTTTCTTAAAAAATTAAAAAAAAATTTTTTTTTAATTTTGTTTTAATTTTTTTATTTATGTTTTTAAATTTTTTTCTTAATTTTTTTTTTGTTTTTAATTTTTTTTAATTTTTTAAAAAAATTTTATAATTTTTTTTAATTTTTATTTTTTTTATATTTTAAATTATTTTAAAATTTTTTCATTTTTTTTAAATTTTTAATTTTTTTTTAATTATTTTTCATTTTTTACAAAAAATCTTTTAATTTTTTATTATTTTTTAAAAATTTTTTAAATTTTTTAAATTTTTTTTAAAATTTTTAAAATTTGTTTTTAATTTTTTTTCAATTTTTTTAAATTTATTCTTGTTTTAAATATTTATTAATTTTTGAAAAATGTTTTATTACGTCCCACGATTTTTCGCGCGTTTCCTATTCCCAATTCCACTAGTAAACCTCAAAATCACTCCACTAAAGTCTATCAAACTCAACTCCTACCCCATCTCCTCAATCACCGATCACCTTGATGTTGCACCTTAGCGGTCAACAACACAGGATGATCAATACAAACCTCCACCTCGCTGATGTACCTTAGCGGTCCCCATCACGAGATGATCGTTTCAAAACCCTCTTCGCCTATTCGTCTTACAAGGCACGAATCATTCCCTCCAAAAACAAATTCAAACAAGTCCCTCATTACAAATCCCTCTTAAATCGAGACCAAGTCTCAACCCCCTCTTTACGACTCATGAAGTCCAAGCCACTCTAATAACCCCTTTCCCTTAAAACACCCGAAATCCATTCGATGAGTTGAGTATCTCTTTTCGCAGTCATAAAAACCCCAGAAACCTAATTGCGACGTATATTTGGCGTACGTTACATAAATACGTCTATTAATAGACGTACGTTTGTAAAAACCCCGGAAGTCCTACTGCGTCTTAAACCGAAATGTGTCAAGGTCTTTACCGCGCGTACCCCACAATACTCCTGTGAAAGTACATAAATATGAGGTCCTGACAGGCCGAGTGCTCTTTCTTCGACAGAAACCTCTTCGGTAGTAGGCTTACTTGAAAAGTATATCTTTAAAGTGTTAATATTAAACTCAGTGTTCGACGATCACCGTAAGCCATTTATATTACTTAATATTATTGTGCATATCACCACCATACCATACTATTCAATTATTTCGTTTATAACTGCTTATCGCAATCTTACTATTCAGTTATTTCGTTTATAACTGCTTATCGCAATCTTACAATTCTATTATTTCATTTATAACTGCTTATCGCAATCTTACAATTCTATTATTTCATTTATAACTGCTTATCGCAATCTTACTATTCTATTATTTTGTTTATAACTCCTTATCGCAATCCTACTATTCTTTTATTTTGTTTATAACTGCTTATCGCAATCTTATCATATTATTATTATTAACGATCATTATTAAACGACTTATATTGTATCTCATGTCCATATATATATATATTAAATGTTATAACCATATTACAAATATTGTGCCAATGCTAAAAGCCCCCTCGCACGATTATAATAACCGATTAACGAAGTTAATAAATCGCTTTGTTTAAAATCTTGCTTCAAGTTATTTGTGTTCAACCATTAGTTACGAACGTACTAAGATACAAACCAACGAGTCGGCGAAACTGCTGATCGCGGATCGCAAACTCGAGAACAGTGACAGTGTTTACTAACATTCCCTTGCATAGCTGCACGTATAGACGAATTTCTCAAGAAATATTACGAGGAAACTTTTTGTGCCTATGCAACGGTAAATCGGATATTACGTAAACCAAAACAAAGTGCTAACGGGTGTTCCCCAAATACGCTCTAGCCTTTAAACTTCCCTGGTCGACTAGTGTGCTGGATTATAGATTCGCGCCTGGCGTTCCTCCCTGTAAAACGATTAGTGTGCTGGATTATAGATTCGCGCCTGAATTCCTTCAAAATCCTCAGTGTGCTGGATTCAAGATTCGCGCCTGACGTTCCTCTCCTTCAAAACCCTCAGTGTGCTGGATTCAAGATTCGCGCCTGACGTTCCTCTCCTTCCAAACCCTCAGTATGCTGGATTATAGATTCGCGCCTGACGTTCCTCTCCTTCCAAACCCTCAGTGTGCTGGATTATAGATTCGCGCCTGAATTCCTTCAAAATCCTCAGTGTGCTGGATTCAAGATTCGCGCCTGACGTTCCTCTCCTTCAAAACCCTCAGTGTGCTGGATTCAAGATTCGCGCCTGACGTTCCTCTCCTTCCAAACCATCAGTGTGCTGGATTATAGATTCGCGCCTGAATTCCTTTCAAACCCTCAGTGTGCTGGATTATAGATTCGCGCCTGAATTCCTTTCAAACCCTCAGTGTGACGGATTCAATATTCGCGACTAAGTTCCTTCCAAACCCTCAGTGTGACGGTTTCATTATTCGCGCCTAAGTTCCTTCCAAACCCTCAGTGTGACGGATTTAATATTCGCGCCTGGTCTTCCCCCAAAAATCTCAGAGTGCTGGATTTTAGATTCGCGCCTGTCTTTCTCCTTTCCTAATGTCATCGTTCCCAAAAGACCTCACCCGGGACGTGACAGTTTTAAAATTTTTCTTAATTTTTATTTTTCTTTTATTTTAATCTTTAAATTTTTTTTTTTTAAATTTTAAAAAAATTTTTTTAGTTTATTTTATTTCTTAAATATTTATTAATTTTTTCAAACTTGTGTAAAAAGTTTTTTTTATTAAATTTTTAAAATTTGTTTTTTATTTTTTTAAAATTATTTTTAATTTAAAAAAATTCTTTATTTTTTTTTTAATTTTTTGAAATTTAAATTTTTTTTATTTTTTAAAATTTTTGTATATTTTTTAAAAAAAAAAAATTTTTTATTTTTGTTTTAAATTATTTTTTTAAATTTTTTAAAATTTTTTAAAATTTTTTTAAAAATTTTTTAACAAAATTTTGTTTTAATTTCTTAACAAAATTTAAAAAAATTTCATTATTTTTTTTGTTAAATTTTTTAAAATTTAAAAAAAAAATTATTTTTTTTATTTTTTTTTAAATTATTTTTTTTTTAAATTTTTTAAAAAATTTTCTAAAAAAATAATTTGTATTTAATTTTTCTTTAATTCATTTATTATTATTATTATTATTTTTAAATATTTATTTATTTTAATTTTTTAAATTTTTTTATTACTTTTATTTGTTTATATTTTTTGTTGATTTTTAAATTCCTTTTTATTTTTTTCAAAATTTTTTAACATTTTTAAAATTTTTTTTTATTTTTTAAAAATTTAAAAAAAAATTTTTATATATTTTTAAAATTTTAAAATTTTTTTTTCTTAATTTTTTTTATTTTAAATTTTTTTTTAATATTTTAAATTTTTGTATATTTTTTTTAATTTTAAAATTTTTTTATTCTTTTATTTATTTTTTATTTAAATTATTATTTTTTTATAAATTTTTTAAATTTTTTTTTAAATTTTTTAATTTTTTTTTAATTTTTAATTTTTTTTATTTTTTAAAATTTTTTAAAAATATTTATTAATTTTTTAAAATTTTTAAAGAATAGTTTTTAATTTTTTTTAAAAATTAAAAAAAATTTTAAATTTTTTTTTTAATTTTCTTATAATTTGTTTAAAATTTTTTTAAAAAAATTTGTTTTAATTTTTTAACAAATTTTTTTTAATTTTTTTAAAATTTTTTCTTAAATTTTTTTTCTATATTTTTTATTTTTTTAATTTTTTTTAAACTTTTAAAATTTTTTAAAATTTTTCTTATAATTTTTTTTAAAAATTTATAAAAAATTTGTATAATTTTTTAAAAAAATTTATAAAAAATTTGTATAATTTTTTTAACAAATTTTTTAAATTTTTTTCAAAATGTTTCTTAAATTTTTTTCTATATTTTTAAAATTTTTAAAAAATTTTTTATTTTTTTTAATTTTTTTTAAATTTTTAAAAAATTTTTTTTTATATTTTTTAAAATTTTTTTAATTTTTTTTATATTTTTATTTTATTTTTTTTTGGTTATTTTTCTTAAATTTTTTTTCTACATATTTTAATTTTTCTCTCAATTTTTTAATTTTTTTTTAAAATTTTGTTTTAATTTTTTAACAATTTTTTTAAAACTTTTTTAAAAAAATTTAAAAAAAAAATTTTATTTTTTTTTTATTTTTTAACAATTTTTTTTAAAAAATTTATGTATGATTTATAATTTTTTTCATAATTTTTTTTGTAAATCTTTTTTTTAATGTTTTAAAATTAAAAAATTTTTTTTTTATATATTTTTACAAAAATTTAAAAAAAATTTTTTTTTTAATTTTCTTATAATTTTTTAAAATTTTTTACAAAATTTAAAAAAATTGTATTATTTTTTTAACAAATTTTTTTAAAATTTTTTTCTTAAATTTTTTCTATATTTTTAATTTTTTTAATTTTTTAAAAAAAAATTTAAATTTTCTTATATTTCTTTAAATTGTTTATTTTTTATTTATTTTTGTTTAATTTGTTTATATTTTAAATATTTTTTAAAATTTTAAAAAAATTTTAATTTTTAAAATTTAAAAAAAAAAATTTTTTTTTAATTTTTAAATTTTTTAAAAAATTTTTCTTTACTTTAATTTTTTTAATTTTCTATACTTTAAATTTTTATAAATTAAAAAAAAATTTTAAAAAAATTCTTTATTTTTTTTCAATTTTTAAAAACTTTTTTTTAAAAAATTATTTATTAATTTTTTTTTATTTATATTCTTTATTTTATTTTTTTTAATTTTTTAAAAATTTAATTTTTTTTTAATTTTCTTAAGAAATTTTTAATTTTTTTATTTATTTTTAAAAATTTTTTTAAATTTCAAATTTTTTAAAATTTGTAAAATTATTTAAAATTTTTAAATTTTTTTTATATTTTTATATTATTTTTTTTATTTATTTTTCTTAAATTTTTTTCTATATATTTTATTTTTTTTTTCAATTTTTAAATATTTTTTTAAAAAAATTTAAAAAAAATTTTTTTAATTTTTTTTTATCTTTTAACAATTTTTTTTTTTAATTTATTTATGATTTATAATTTTCTTCACTATTTTCTTTTAAATCTTTTTCTTTAATTTTTTAAAATTTTTTAAAAAATTAATTAATTTTTTTTATTTTAAATTTTTTTAACATTTTAAATTTTTTTATATTTTTTTTAAATTTTAAAATTTTTTTAAAAAAAAATTTTATATTTTATCTTAATTTTTTAAATTTCTTTATTTATTTATTTTTTAATTTTTTTATATTTTAAAATTTTTTAAATTTATTTTAAAATTTTCTTAACAAATTAAAATTTTTTTAAATATTGTTTTAATTTTTTTATTTATGTTTTTATAATTTTTTCTTAATTTTTTTTATTTTTTTTTAAATTTTTAAAAAATTTTTTAAATTTTATTTTTATTTTTATTTGTTTATATTTTGTGTTGATTTTTAAATTTTTTTATTTTTTTTTACATATTTGTATATTTTTTTTATTTTTAAAATTTTTTCTTATTTTTTTATTTATTTTTTATTTAATTTTTTATTTATATATATATACTTTTTAAATTTTTTTAAAATTAAAAAAAAAAATTCTAATTTTTAAAATTTAAAAATTTAAATTTTTTTTTTAATTTTTCGAAATTTTTTTTTAATTCTCGTATAATTTTTTAAAATTTTCTTAAAAAATTAAAAAAAATTTTTTAAAATTTTGTTTTAATTTTTTTTTTATGTTTTTAAATTTTTTTTCTTAATTTTTTTTTATTTTTTTTAAATTTTTTTTAATTTTTTAAAAATTTTTATATTTTTTCTTAAATTTTTAATTTTTTAAAAATTTTTATATTTTTTTAAAAATTTTTAATTTTTTTATATTTTAAATTATTTTAAAATTTTATCAATTTTTTTTTAAATTTTTAATTTTTTTTTAATTTTTTTTAATTTTTTACAAAATTTTTTTTTTTAATTTTTTAACAAAATTTTAAAAAAAATTCTTTATTTCTTTAAAAAAAATTATTTAGTAATTTTTTTTCTTTATTTATATTCTTTATTTTAATTCTTTTTAAATTTTTTAAAGAATTTTAAAAAAAAATAATTTGTATTTAATTTTCCTTTAATTCATTTATTATTATTATTATTATTTTTAAATATTTCTTTATTTTAATTTTTAAAATTTTTTTCAATTTTTTTTTGTTTATATTTTTTGTTGATTTTTTATTTTTTTTATTTTTTTTTAAATTTATGTATATTTCTTTAAAAAAAAAATTATTTTTTTATTTATTTTTGTTTTAAATTATTATTTTTAAAATTTTTTTAATTTTTTTAAAATTATTTTTAATTTAAAAAAAACTTCTTTATTTTTTTTTAAATTTTTTAAAATTTAAATTTTTTTTTATTTTTTTAAATTTATTCTTTTTTTTAAATATTTATTAATTTTTAAAAAATGTTTTAAAATTTTTCTTAATTTTTATTTTTCTTTTATTTTAATTTTTTTAATTTTTTTAAAAAAAAAATAATTTTCTTATAAATTTTTTTTTTAATTTTTAAAAATTTTTTTTTAATTTTTTTTTTAATTTTTACAATTTATTAAATTTTTTAACTATGCTTAAATTTTTTTTCTTAATTTTTTATTATTTTTAAAAATTTTTAAAATTTTTTTAAATTTTTGAAAATTTTTTTATATATTTTTAATTTAATTTTTATTTTATTTATTTATTTTTAAAATTTTTTTATATTTTAAAATTTTTTAAAATTTTTTAAAAATTTTCTTAAAAAATTAAAAAAAATTTTTTTTTAAAATTTTGTTTTAATTTTTTTATTTATGTTTTTAAAATTTTTGCATAATTTCTTTTATTTTTTTTTTAATTTATTTAATTTTTTTTAAATTTTTTTAAAAAAATTTTTATATTTTTTTTAATTTTTTATTTTTTTTATATTTTAAATTATTTTAAAATTTTTTAATTTTTTTTAAACTTTTAAAATTTTTTTTCTTTATTTTTTAATTTTTTTCAATCTTTAAAAATTTAAAAAAAAAATAAATTTTGTTTCAATTTTTTTACAATTTTTTCTTAAAATTTAAAAAAAAATTTTTAATTTTATTTTAAATTTAAAAATTTTTTAAAAAAAATTTTATATTTTATTTTTTAAATTTTTAAATTTTTTTATTTATTTATTTTTTAATTTTTTTATATTTTAAAATTTTTTTAATTTTTTAAAATTTTCTTAAAAAATTAAATTTTTTTTTTGAATTTTGTTTTAATTTTTTTATTTATGTTTTTAAATTTTTTTCTTAATTTTTTTTTATTTTTTAAAAAAAATTTTATATTTTTTTTTAATTTATTATTTTTTTAATTTTTAATTATTTTAAATTTTTTTAAATTTTTTTTTAAATTTTTAAAAAATTTTTTTTTATTTTTTAACAAAATTTAAAAAAAAAATCCTTATTTCTTTAAAAAAAATTATTTAGTGTCACGTCCCGGGTGAGGTCTTTTGGGAACGATGACATTAGGAAAGGAGAAAGACAGGCGCGAATCTAAAATCCAGCACTCTGAGATTTTTGGGGGAAGACCAGGCGCGAATCTATAATCCAGCACACTGAGGGTTTTGAAGGAGAGGAACGTCAGGCGCGAATCTTGAATCCAGCACACTGAGGATTTTGAAGGAATTCAGGCGCGAATCTATAATCCAGCACACTGAGGGTTTGGAAGGAGAGGAACGTCAGGCGCGAATCTATAATCCAGCATACTGAGGGTTTGGAAGGAGAGGAACGTCAGGCGCGAATCTTGAATCCAGCACATTGAGGGTTTTGAAGGAGAGGAACGTCAGGCGCGAATCTTGAATCCAGCACACTGAGGATTTTGAAGGAATTCAGGCGCGAATCTATAATCCAGCACACTAATCGTTTTACAGGGAGGAACGCCAGGCGCGAATCTATAATCCAGCACACTAGTCGACCAGGGAAGTTTAAAGGCTAGAGCGTATTTGGGGAACACCCGTTAGCACTTTGTTTTGGTTTACGTAATATCAGATTTACCGTTGCATAGGCACAAAAAGTTTCCTCGTAATATTTCTTGAGAAATTCGTCTATACGTGCAGCTATACAAGGGAATGTTAGTAAACACTGTCACTGTTCTCGAGTTCGCGATCCGCGATCAGCTGTTTCGCCGACTCGTTGGTTTGTATCTTAGTACGTTCGTAACTAATGGTTGAACACAAATAACTTGAAGCAAGATTTTAAACAAAGCGATTTATTAACTTCGTTAATCGGTTATTATAATCGTGCGAGGGGGCTTTTAGCATTGGCACAATATTTGTAATATGGTTATAACATTTAATATATATATATATATATATATATATATATATATATATATGGACATGAGATACAATATAAGTCGTTTAATAATGATCGTTAATAATAATAATATGATAAGATTGCGATAAGCAGTTATAAACAAAATAATAGAATAGTAATATTGCGATAAGCAGTTATAAACAAAATAATAGAATAGTAAGATTGCGATAAGCAGTTATAAACGAAATAATTGAATAGTATGGTATGGTGGTGATATGCACAATAATATTAAGTAATATAAATGGCTTACGGTGATCGTCGAACACTGAGTTTAATATTAACACTTTATAGATATACTTTTCAAGTAAGACTTCTACCGAAGAGCGATTTCTGTCGAAGAAAGAGTGAGGACTCGGCCTGTCAGGACCTCATATTTATGTACTTTCACAGGAGTATTGTGGGGTACGCGCGGTAAAGACCTTGACACATTTCGGTTTAAGACGCAGTAGGACTTCCGGGGTTTTTATAAACGGTATGGCTATTAATAGAGATATTTTATGTCACGTACGCCAAATGCGTCGTAATTAGGTTTCTGGGGTTTTTATACTTGTAATAGAGATACTCAACTCATCGAATGGATTTCGGGTGTTTTACGGGAAAGGGGTTAGAGTGGCTTGGACTTCATGAGTCGTAAAGAGGGGGTTGAGACTTGGTCTCGATTTAAGAGGGATTTGTAATGAGGGACTTGTTTGAATTTGTTTTTGGAGGGAATGATTCGTGCCTTGTAAGACGAATAGGCGAAGAGGGTTTTGAAACGATCATCTCGTGATGGGGACCGCTAAGGTACATCAGCGAGGTGGAGGTTTGTATTGATCATCCTGTGTTGTTGACCGCTAAGGTGCAACATCAAGGTGATCGGTGATTGAGGAGATGGGGTAGGAGTTAAGTTTGATAGACTTTAATGGAGTGATTTTGAGGTTTACTAGTGGAATTTGGAATAGGAAACGCGCGAAAAATCGTGGGACGTTACACCTCCCCCCTTATATGAAGAAATGTGTACATTACTTAACACAGGGTACGGGTGTCTTGAAATGCGGAGGAAAAGAAAAATAAAATAAAATGTACCGTTTTGGAAAAAATAAAAATAAAATGGTTTGGAAATTATAAAATAAAATAAAATATATAGCCTATTTGGCGTAAAAGAAAAGTAAAATAAAAGATGAGAATAATAATAATAGAAAATATAAAAGAATTGATTGTATTAGGAAAAAAAACATTTACTTATACTTAAAAATAATATGTATATATATATATGTATATAAAAGAAATAGAAAATAAGGAATATTTACAAGGAAGGATGTACAAGGAAGGATAGGATTAAGGAAAGGAATTTTGGAAGGATTAGTATGGAGGAAAGGAATATTCGAGGGTTGAGTAGGAGGGGTCGTCCAGGATGAACGTGAGGTCGTAACCACTCTGATAGAGGTCATCGAACCATTTTAAAAATTCGGGCGTCAGCTCTGTGTGGTCTCGGACCTTAGTCGCTGACCCCGTATTCAAAATCTCCACGACACCTGGGGGTGGAGGGATGACGGAGGGAACTTGGGAGGTGGAAGGTTGAGGAGATGGTTGGAATTGAACGGGAGGGGGGTAATATACAGGAGGGGAATGGGAGAGTACCTCCTCGGGTATTGAAGGGCGAAATGGGGGTATTGGGTCCATCGACGTCCTCATGGGGGAATCATCAATAGTGATGACCTCCGGTTCTGCCTCCCTGATGGTCACCGTGGAGACCACTTTTGGGAGAAGGGGTGAAAGACCTCTTCCTTCTCTCACTGCCTCTCGGCGCAGCCACTTGATATGGGCCAACCTTCTTTTGAGGCCTCCTCTTCTGGCCTTAGGCCTGTTGTTTTTGTGGGCCCTTTTGTGTGGCATTTTGATCTAAGAAATAATTGATTATTACATGTTTCTATATCTTGTGATTAGGATCAACCGGGATCCTCGCGTAGTCGACCAAGACGCGCTTTGTTCGCGTGAATTATTTTAGTTTTGCCCTTCCAGGATATTTTTAATTTTTGCGAAGGGATTACCTCCAATATCGTGTGAGGGCCATAGTACTGATCTCCGAATTTCCCTTTTCGCGGTTCTATAAGGACGAAAACCGCGTCACCCGGTTTGAAGGTCTCCTCGTTTATGTGCCTATCGTAATATTTTTTATAACGAAGCTTAGACTGATTCAACTTTTCTGCTGCAGCAGTTTGCAGCTCTTGCACCCTTATACTTAATTTGGAGAGGTAATGATTATAGGTCTCGTTTTCAAAATCTTCGGGCATCCGATTTCGGCTGGGTACCCGGGCTATTTTCCCGAATACTAACTCGTGTGGAGTGTAACCAGTGCCCTCATGAACGCTGGTATTATAAGAGAATGCAGCCAAGTCGGTCCATTCATCCCAGTCGCTGTAGGTACCGATAAACATTTTTAAATATTCTGTTAGGACGAGGTGCGATCGCTCTAAAGAACCGTTAGTCTGTGGGTGAAAAGCTGTGGTTCGAAATTGTTCAATTTTAAATTTTTGCGCGATAGCTTTCATGAATTTACCAGTGAAATTTGTTCCTTGGTCAGTGAGGATGGCTCTGAGAGCTCCGAATTGACAGATAAATTTTTTTATAAACGCATCTGCGACTTTTATTGATGTCGATTGTTTAAGGGGTACGCACACGAAGTATTTTGTTAGTAAATCTTGCATTGTTAATATATATGTATTTCCTTCTCTAGTGGTAGGTAACGGTCCTACTATATCTAATGCAATCTTGTCAAAGGCTCGTCCAGGCGTGTCAGTGAGAATCATAGGTTGCCTGGTTTTAACACGGACGAGTTTCTTCCGCTGACAGTCCTCGCATTTTCGAATATGATCTTCCACGGCTTTCTTCATCCCTTTCCAAAAGTAATGGTATCTAATTCGGTTATATGTTTTGGTTACTCCTTTATGTCCGGCTAAAGCTGATGCATGATTTTCTTTAATAATGTTTAGTCGTTCCGATTCCTCTGGTATACGGACTGCTTGTAAACATATAGTGACACTGATGTCCTCTTCGTTGACTGCCTCGAGAATATCCATAATAATATCTTGCCAGCTTAACTGATCGATGTTCGATGTTTTGGCTATGCTAAATGATTGTGTTAGGAGCTCACGTATTACCATTTTAAAGTAGGAAAGGGTTTTGCCCCAAGTTGTCATAGTTAAGGGCGTACTCTGTGTTTCTTTAATAACCAACCCGATAAGGGTTTGTCCTTTATTATGGGTTAAATAGCCCTTACCCAGTGGGAGGTTGCCAGGTATTGTCACGATTCCTGTTTCTTGTAATTCCTTAGCTCCGTTATCGCAAGGTTTACCATCCGCGCTCAGAAAGAAAACGAGCGTTTCTTTTCGTAGTGACAACGGGTCGCGACTGATTGATGGCTTTATTCTGATTTCTCGTTCGGGGTCTGCTTTGTATACTGCGTCCAAAGACTCGTTCAGCTCGCTTACTGAGGATTCCGAATCTAATTCATCCGAAACATTCGACTCCACTTCAGAATCGATGTCGTCCTCTTCCTGCGGCGTTGACGATCGTGGAGGCGAAATTGCCGAATAGGGGGTATTTAAATGTTCTCCTTCTTCTTCCTGATCCTCATCTTCGATACTATTCCTTGTTTCTAGTAGGTTCTCTGAGGGAGGGTCTGGAGGTTTTGGCGCTGGTGCCAAATTTTTACGTACTCTACGGGGTGGTTGTATCCTAGTGGGTTTCGCTCTTGGTCGGGTTTTCTTTGTGAGTCCTGCTGCGGAATTTAATGCTTCGGAGAGTCTGGGCCTCCCGGGGCCTCGCTTAGGCGGGGGTTGATCTTCCCAGTCTTCGTCTGCTTCCTCTCGTGGTCTTATAGGGTATGCCTCCACTGCAGGGGAATTACGGGACAAAGCGTCGGCAAGTTTATTGCTTTTCCCTGATTGATATCTAATTTCATAGTCGTATTCTGCTAATTTTAAACGCCACCTAACGAGGCGTGACGTTGGGTCTTTTACTCTATGTAACCAGATTAGTGGTTGATGGTCGGTAAATAAAATAAATTTCCTTCCGTATAGATAAGGTCGGAAGTGCCTAACGCAATATACGATGGCTAAAAGTCCCTTCTCTATGGTTGCGTAATTTATTTCTGCTTTATTTAGGAGGCGGGAAGCGTAAGCAATTGGTAATTCTTTTCCATCAACAGCCTGGCTTAGTATTCCCCCTATAGCATATTCAGATGCGTCTGTAGTGACATGGAATTCCATTTCAAAATTTGGGTATTGCAGAATAGGTTCCTTTTGTAATGCGGATCTTAAGTGGTCAAACGCGGTTTGCTGGGACGATCCCCAGTCAAATGATATATCTTTTTTCAATAGGGAGGTTAAAGGGCGAGCCATCTTAGAAAATTCGGGGATAAACCTCCTGTAATAGCCGGTTAGACCGAGGAATTCTTTAATTCCTTTCGGTGTGCGAGGTGTAGGGTATTTCTGAATAGCTTGGATTTTATTTTGATCCGGTTTTACCCCTTCCTCGGTAATTATATGTCCCAGGTAAGCGACTTCCTTACGTAGGAATTTACATTTCGTAGGTTGTAACTTAAGGTTTGCTTCTCGCAAACGGTGAGCGAGTTTTTTAAATTTAATTAAATGCTCAGTAAGGGAACTAGCGTAAAGGACGATATCGTCCAAATATACGAACATTTCCGTGCCTTGGAGTCCAGTAAGGGTATGGTCCATTAGACGTTGGAAAGTAGCTGGTGCATTACAAAGTCCAAACGGCATTCTGACAAACTCATAATGTCCATGAGGTGTAGAAAAAGCGGTTTTTGGTGCGTCTTCCGGCTTCATAGGGATTTGGTGGAATCCAGAAGCGAGGTCGAATACGGAGAAGTATTTTGCTCCTCCCAATTGATCCAATATCTCATTGATATTAGGAATTGGGTAAGCATCAGGAACGGTCTTTTTGTTCAAATCTCTAAAATCAATCACCATTCGCCACAGGAGTTCCCCATCGGGTCCCGGTTTTTTGGACACGATCCAAATAGGCGAATTGTAGGGTGATAATGACGGCTGTATAATTTCGTTTTCTAGTAATTTACAGACTTGTTTACCAATTTCCTTCTTGTGTATTGGAGGGAAGCGATATTGTTTAGTATTGACAGGCACTGGATCCGTTGTCTGGATCCCATGCTGGATAACGTTCGTATAACCCAACTTCTCATCTGGTAGATGGAAAAGGTCATGGTATTTACTTAAAATTCCTTGGACATGAAGTTTTTCTTCCGGATTCATATGTTCCGTTGAAATTAATTCGAGCACTTGTTCCACCCTTGTTGTAGGTTTTTCAGAAATTATCGATACCTCACCCGACGCAATAGTAAGAGACTCACAGAAATTTGGGTAGACGGTTGATCTGGCATAATGCACAGGGGTTGAGAGTGAGTGCACTTTCGTGGGTGCCTCGATTTGGTGGATCGACAGATCCTGGGGTAAGAGGGACTTGTTTGAATTTAGGGCGGGGATAGGAGTGACGCATTTAGACGTCGTAATCTCTTTTGTTCGTCTTTGTTTGGGTTCTGGAATCACAATTTCAAATTCTTCCAATTCAACAGTAGGTGTTGTGATCGTTATGTCCATTTCATTAGAATTTATTATTTGTAAGTACGCTTTGCCGTCTCGATTACGGACAAGAGCGTTACCAGCGTGAATCCCAGTGCCTAAGTCTAACCGGGGTGCATACCCTTCCTTTATATTCGAATTTAATATATTAATAAAGGAAACGGTTTTTGATCTAGCAGGTAGCATGACTTGGTTATTATTCACGAAAGGAATAGAGTTTCCTTGGAAGTCCAACTCCCTCTTGGAATAGTGTATCGAGACATTCTGTTTTATAAAGAATTCCGTGCCTAATATTCCTTGCGGCTTAATTGGGAAGTCGTTTTCGACTACGTGGAACGTGACGTTATCGCCCAAAAGGGTTATCCTTACTGTGCCAAGCGTGGTGACAGGGCCTGGAGAGATGCCTTTGAGTATTAATCGATTTTCCGTGTTTATCTCTTGCGGTAGCTTTACAGCTTCAATTTTCAATAAGTTCACCTGTGACCCAGTATCAATCATTAATTCAGGTGTAGTTTCGAAGTCGGGGGAGGAAATCATCACAGACGGAGCTTCATCGGCAGTGGTTAACCATGCTGTTGCGATTCTAGTTTCGATATTCCCGGTTCCGTTTGTATTTCTATTGGACGCGCTCCTGCTTGGCCCGTTCCACGGTACGCCTCCATAGTTGACCGTAGGGGCAGAGCGTTTCCCGAGTCACGTTCTTGGAAGGTTCCAGGATTTCTCTCATTGCGATTGAATAAGCGTTTTCTACATTCTGAGATTAAATGTCCGGGCTTTTTGCAATACGCACAGATCCGCAATTCTGTAGGTCTTGAGGGAGGAGGTCGAGTTTTGTCCCAGTAAGGGAGCAGAGGATTGGGTGCCGGGTTTCCATATCCTACAACGCGGTTTGGAGGGTATCTCTCGAAGGGTTGTGAAACTATATTTTGATTGCCTCGGCAGGACCGTGCGTCGTGTCCTGTCTTATTGCAGAGTTGGCACGTTAATTTCGGGGCCTTTTGTTCTGAAAACCTTTGACGATCCCTGTCAATCTTCTTATCCACGAGTACAGCTAGCTCAAAAGCTTCATCGAGCGTTTCGAAATTATGTTGGAATAATCTTGTTCGTATATGGGGAGGAAGGCTATCTACAAATGAGTCTAACGTCAAACGATCTAGGTCCTCAGGGTGATTCCGTGCGAAATCGCGATAATATTCTCTGTCCTCTTCCAAAATTGCGAATCGGAGATCCTTAACACGCCAGATGTATTCTAGTACGTGTTCGTTATTTCCTTTAATAATATTAGCAAGTTCCCCACGATAATGGTCCGAAGTTTTTGCAGGAGAGAAAGTGCGTTTAAGTTGTTTAATTAAATCATTTACAGAGTCAAAAACCCTATCCTCAACGGCCAAACAGGCGTGGTCCTGCAGTTTATTGCGTAACAACCTCGCCAGCTGGGGTTCAGCCTGCGGGGAACCAGAGCTTTAGCCCTATTGCAGGCTCTCGCGAATTGCACCACTGGTATATTATGTCCGTTAAAGTTAGGGACCGTTTCTATGGCGTCTTTTAACGTGATCTGGGGTGTTGGATCCTGGTTCGGAATATAGTTACGATTCATTGCCTCAGGAACGTTATTATAATTTGGCACCGGTTTTCTATCGAAACGGGAGGAACCTGGAGTAGTAAAATTGTTTGCCGTTGGCGGGGGTGCAAGAAGTTTTTCCATAATTTCGCGGATGGCTTGGAATTGACCGGAAAGACCTTCCAACGCGGGGCCATCTGAACCGGCGGCCACGCCCGAATGCGTGTTGGTTTTCGGGTTTATAACATAACTCGCGTACAAGCTCTCAATTTCAGCTTGTTTTTCCCGCAATAATTGCACCCGTCCCATTAATTCGGCGGTTGCGGTGTCTACAGCTTTAGTGGAAGGGCCTGCGTCTTGGTCCACCACGCAAGAATCGTCGGTTTCCCCGTACACGGACATGTGTGATTTCTCCCGAAAAAGTTTTGGGTTTTCTTAATTTGGGCGTACGGTAGCTGTTATTCAAAGCCTACCGTGCTCTCTACCCGGGTAGTTAATATCGAATCTGTTATGATTTTTACTTATTTGACGGTAATGCTCTGTACACACGGTACGTAACTTGAACAAGAGGTTTTTGCAACGGGGGCATTCAGGGAATATATCGTTAGGTTGGTGGTAGTGCACTTGATATGTCTCGTCCACTTCCACCGTGTTTGAATTAAAACAATTTAGGCAAAATTTTACGCCTTCCGTGGTCGTTGCTACCCCCCCCCCCCCCGTAACACAGATTAATGCGTTTGAATCTGACAAAACGCCCTGCAGCCTGCGGCTTCGGTAATATAACGTGTTTTGACGTTGACGCGAATCGCGCATGTTAGGTATCAATGTATTATGTCTCGTCAGGCAGTTTATTTAGATTTCGTAGGTAAATGTTTCCTAAGTGATTCAGACTTGGTTTGAAAGAAAGTACCACCGTGTGCACACGACACAATTGGTTGCGGGACGCGTTTGTAATAAAACTGTATTGCACCGAGGGCAATTAGGGAATGTATAAGGCGTATGTAAGAAATGAATTTGATACGTTATCACCATATTTGTTGGATCTAGTTGGGAGCAATTTAAGCAAATTTCGTCGTCTTCGTTATTTGCTACTATGGTCCCAGAAACACAGACCATCCACTGTATAGATGCCGTCAAATTTTGTAATTGGCGGCTCCTGTAGGCTGGTTTCCACGGACTAACGTATTCTGTATACACGCTAAATAGGCAATTGTGGGTACCGTATGTTAGGGAATTTATTCCTAATAACAGTTGACGGATCCCACCGCTGTCACCAAAAATATGTCACGTCCCGGGTGAGGTCTTTTGGGAACGATGACATTAGGAAAGGAGAAAGACAGGCGCGAATCTAAAATCCAGCACTCTGAGATTTTTGGGGGAAGACCAGGCGCGAATATCAAATCCGTCACACTGAGGGTTTGGAAGGAACTTAGGCGCGAATATTGAATCCGTCACACTGAGGGTTTGGAAGGAACTTAGGCGCGAATATTGAATCCGTCACACTGAGGGTTTGAAAGGAATTCAGGCGCGAATCTATAATCCAGCACACTGAGGGTTTGGAAGGAGAGGAACGTCAGGCGCGAATCTTGAATCCAGCACACTGAGGGTTTTGAAGGAGAGGAACGTCAGGCGCGAATCTTGAATCCAGCACACTGAGGATTTTGAAGGAATTCAGGCGCGAATCTATAATCCAGCACACTAATCGTTTTACAGGGAGGAACGCCAGGCGCGAATCTATAATCCAGCACACTAGTCGACCAGGGAAGTTTAAAGGCTAGAGCGTATTTGGGGAACACCCGTTAGCACTTTGTTTTGGTTTACGTAATATCAGATTTGCCGTTGCATAGGCACAAAAAGTTTCCTCGTAAGATTTCTTGAGAAATTCGTCTATACGTGCAACTATGCAAGGGAATGTTAGTAAACACTGTCACTGTTCTCGAGTTCGCGATCCGCGATCAGCTGTTTCGCCGACTCGTTGGTTTGTATCTTAGTACGTTCGTAACTAATGGTTGAACACAAATAACATGAAGCAAGATTTTAAACAAAGCGATTTATTAACTTCGTTAATCGGTTATTATAATCGTGCGAGGGGGCTTTTAGCATTGGCACAATATTTGTAATATGGTTATAACATTTAATATACAGGGTGTCCCACTAAGGAGTGGACAGCGCGATATCTCTTAAAGTATTGTCGATAAAAATATAAAAAAAATAGGGAATTGCATGGTTCGAGGGGGCCCATTTATTAGCGCGAACGAATTTTGTTTTCGATTATTATTTTAAAAGATACGATGGTCAAGTTCGGTTTTTAAATGGAACTATTTTTTTTGAAGACCTGAGTTGATAGTGCGTTCCAAGACAAATTCAATAAGCTAATGTATACACTTTATTTCCACTGGTTTTTAAGATATTGCGCTTGCAAATTTACTGATTTTCACTGCAAGAAACCCCTCTGGAATGGCAAAAACTGGGGACGGTCTTACTAGCGCCACGGGTGGCACTGCCTGTTGAAATGGATACTTACCTGCCAAAGGTCTAGGCCAGAAATGGCAGGCCCAAAGGCTGGACAATTCTTTTCCGTCAGAAATGCTACTTAGGTAGGTACATCTGCGGTATCGAGAAGCGCATCGTTACTTTTATTTCGCACTTGCTTCTACGCTCGGATGGCCGGTTCTTTTGTGAGGGATGCAAATCCGATTGGTTCTGATACAATCTGCTCCCTATGGTTGAAATTTAGTCTAGCAACTTTCACTCCTCCTAACTTAACCAATCCAACATGCATCCCTCCCAAAAGAACCGGCCATCCGAGCGTAGAAGCAAGTGCGAAATAAAAGTAACGATGCGCTTCTCGATACCGCAGATGTACCTACCTAAGTAGCATTTCTGACGGAAAAGAATTGTCCAGCCTTTGGGCCTGCCATTTCTGGCCTAGACCTTTGGCAGGTAAGTATCCATTTCAACAGGCAGTGCCACCCGTGGCGCTAGTAAGACCGTCCCCAGTTTTTGCCATTCCAGAGGGGTTTCTTGCAGTGAAAATCAGTAAATTTGCAAGCGCAATATCTTAAAAACCAGTGGAAATAAAGTGTATACATTAAAGCTTATTGAATTTGTCTTGGAACGCACTATCAACTCAGGTCTTCAAAAAAAATAGTTCCATTTGAAAAACCGAACTTGACCATCGTATCTTTTAAAATAATAATCGAAAACAAAATTCGTTCACGCTAATAAATGGGCCCCCTCGAACCATGCAATGCCCTATTTTTTATATATTTTTATCGACAATACTTTAAGAGATATCGCGCTGTCCACTCCTTAGTGGGACACCCTGTATATATATGGACATGAGATTCAATATAAGTCGTTTAATAATGATCGTTAATAATAATAATATGATAAGATTGCGATAAGCAGTTATAAACAAAATAATAGAATAGTAAGATTGCGATAAGCAGTTATAAACGAAATAATTGAATAGTATGGTATGGTGGTGATATGCACAATAATATTAAGTAATATAAATGGCTTACGGTGATCGTCGAACACTGAGTTTAATATTAACACTTTAAAGATATACTTTTCAAGTAAGACTTCTACCGAAGAGTGATTTCTGTCGAAGAAAGAGAGAGGACTCGGCCTGTCAGGACCTCATATTTATGTACTTTCACAGGAGTATTGTGGGGTACGCGCGGTAAAGACCTTGACACATTTCGGTTTAAGACGCAGTAGGACTTCCGGGGTTTTTATAAACGGTATGGCTATTAATAGAGATATTTTATGTCACGTACGCCAAATGCGTCGTAATTAGGTTTCTGGGGTTTTTATACTTGTAATAGAGATACTCAACTCATCGAATGGATTTCGGGTGTTTTACGGGAAAGGGGTTAGTGTGGCTTGGACTTCATGAGTCGTAAAGAGGGGGTTGAGACTTGGTCTCGATTTAAGAGGGATTTGTAATGAGGGACTTGTTTGAATTTGTTTTTGGAGGGAATGATTCGTGCCTTGTAACACGAATAGGCGAAGAGGGTTTTGAAACGATCATCTCGTGATGGGGACCGCTAAGGTACATCAGCGAGGTGGAGGTTTGTATTGATCATCCTGTGTTGTTGACCGCTAAGGTGCAACATCAAGGTGATCGGTGATTGAGGAGATGGGGTAGGAGTTGAGTTTGATAGACTTTAATGGAGTGATTTTGAGGTTTACTAGTGGAATTTGGAATAGGAAACGCGCGAAAAATCGTGGGACGTTACATTAGTAATTTTTTTCTTTATTTATATTCTTTATTTTAATTTTTTTTTAATTTTTTAAAGAATTTTTTAAAAAAATAATTTGTATTTAATTTTCCTTTAATTCATTTATTATTATTATTATTATTTTTAATTTTTAAATTTCTTTTTTATTTTTTTAATTTGTTTATATTTTCGTTGATTTTTAAAAAATTTAAAATTTTTTTTTAAAATTTTGTTTTAATTTTTTAACAATTTTTTTTATTTTTTTTAAGTTTTTACAAAAAATTTTCTTAATTTTTTTATATTTTTTAAATTTTTTTTTAATTTTTTAAAAAAAAATTAAATTTTTTTTAAATTTTTAATTTTTTTTATTTATTTATAAAAAAATTCATATTTTATATTTTGTTTTAAATTTTTTAAATTTTTTAATATTTTTTAAATTATTCAAAAAAAAAATTATTTTTTTTATTTTTTTTAAAATTATTTATTAATTTTTTTCTTTTTTTATATTTTATACTTTAATTTTTTTTAATTTTTTAAAGAATTTTATTAAAAAATAATTTGTATTTAATTTTCCTTTAATTCATTTATTATTATTATTATTATTTTGAAATTGTTCTTTATTTTAATTTTTAAAAAAATTTAAAATTTTTTTTATTTTTATTTGTTTATATTTTTTGTTGATTTTTAAATTTTTTTTTAATTTTTCTTAAAATTTTGGTATATTTTTTATATTTTTGTATATTTTTTTTAATTTTTATTTTTCTTTTATTTTAATTTTATTTAATTTTTAATTTTTTTTTAATTTTCTTATAAATTTTTTTTTTAATTTTCTTATAAATTTTTTTTTTAATTTTCTTATAAATTTTTTTTAATTTTTAAAAAAAATTTTAAAATTCTTTTTAAAAATTAAAAATTTTTTTTTTAAATTTAAAAATTTTTTTTTTTAAATTAAAAAAAATTTTAATTTTTTATCTATGTTTTAAAATTTATTTTCTTAGTTTTTTTATTATTTTTTTTTAATTTTTTTAAAATTTTTTTTAATTTTTTAAAAAAAATTTAATTTTTTTTGAATTTTTAATTTTTTTTATTTATTTATAAAAAAATTTCATATTTTAAATTTTGTTTTAAATTTTTTAAATTTTTTAATATTTTTTAAATTATTCAAAAAAATTGTTTTATTTTTTTTATTTTTTTTAAATTATTTATTAATTTTTTTCTTTTTTTATATTTTATACTTTAATTTTTTAAAGAATTTTTTAAAGAATTTTTTTAAAAAATAATTTGTATTTAATTTTCCTTTAATTCATTTATTATTATTATTATTATTTTGAAATTGTTCTTTATTTTAATTTTTAAAGAAATTTAAAATTTTTTTTATTTTTATTTGTTTATATTTTTTGTTGATTTTTAAATTTTTTTTAATTTTTCTTTAAATTTTGGTATATTTTTTAAAATCTTTGTATATTTTTTTTAATTTGTATTTTTCTTTAATTTTATTTTTTTTAATTTTTAAATTTTTTTTTAATTTTCTTATATTTTTTTAAATTTTTAAAAAAATTTAAAAAAAATTTTTTTAATTTTTTTTTTAATTTTTAAAAATTTTATTTAAATTTTTTTTAAAAATTTTGTTTTAATTTTTTTATATTTTTTTTAAATTATTTATTAATATTTTTCTTTTTTATATTTTTTATTTTAATTTTTTTTAATTTTTTAAAGAATTTTTTAAAAAAATAATTAGTATTTAATTTTCCTTTAATTCATTTATTATTATGAAATTTTTCCGTATTTTAAATTTTAAAATTTTTTTTATTTTTATTTGTTTATATTTTTGTTGATTTTTAAATTTTTAAATTTTTTTTAAATTTTTGTGTATTTTTTAAATTTTTGTGTATTTTTTAAATTTTTGTATATTTTATTATTTTTTTTTCTAAATTTATTCTTTTTTTAAATATTTATTAATTTTTTAAATTTTTTTATTTTTTTAATTTTTTACAATTTTTTTTTAATTTTTTAAAATTTTATAATTTTTTTTTTATTTTTTAAATTTTTTTTTTAAAAAATTTGTTTTAATTTTTTAACAAAATTTTTAAAAAAATTCTTTATTTTTGTTTTCAATTTTTTAAAAAATTAAAAAAAATTTTTTTAATTTTTTAAAATTTTTTTTAAAATTATTTATTATTTTTTTCTTTTTTCATATTTTTATTTTAATTTTTTTTAAATTTTTTAAAGAATTTTCTAAAACAATAATTTGTATTTAATTTTCCTTTAATTTATTTATTATTATTATTATTATTTTGAAATTTTTTTTTATTTTAATTTTTAAAAAATTTTTAAAAAAAATTATTTTTATTTGTTTATATTTTTTGTTGATTTTTTAAATTTTTTAATTCTTTTTTAAATTTTTGTATATTTTTTTAATTTTTGTATATTTTATTTATTTTTTTTAATTTATTCTTGTTTTAAATATTTATTAATTTTTAAATTTTTTTATTTTTTTTTTAATTTTTTACAAAATTTTTTTTAATTTTTTACAATTTTTTTTTAATTTTTTAAAATTTAAAAATTTTTTTTTTTATTTTTTAAATTTTTTTTTAAAAAATTTATTTTAATTTTTTAACAAAATTTTTAAAAAAATTCTTTATTTTTTTTCAATTTTTTAAAAAATTAAAAAAATTTTTTTAATTTTTTAAAATTTTTTTTAAAATTATTTATTATTTTTTTTTCATATTTTTTATTTTAATTTTTTTTAATTTTTTAAAAAAAAATTTAATTTTTAAAATTTTTTTTTTAATTTTTCTTTACTTTAATTTTTTTAATTTTTTTTTAAATTTTCTTTATTTTAAATTTTTATAAATTTTAAAATTTTTTTATTTTTTTAAATTTAAAAATTTTTTAAAATTATTTTTTAAATTTTTTTTTAAATTTAAAATATTTTTTTTTAATTTTTTACAAAAAATTGTATATTTTTTTTATTTATTGTTTTTATTTAGTTTTTATATTTTAAAATTTTGTTTAAATTTTTAAAATTCTTTTAAAATTTTTTCAAATTTTTAAAATTTTTAAAATTTTTAAAATTTTTTCAAATTTTAAAAATTTTTTACAAAAAATTTTTTAATTTTTTTTTATTTCTTGCTGTATTTTTTAAAAAAAATTTTAAATATTTTTTTTTAATTTTTTTAAAATAATTTTTTTTTATTTAAAAAATGTTTTTAAATTTCTTTAATTTTTTTAAAATTTTGTTTTAATTTTTTAACAATTTTAAAAAAAAAAGTTTAAAAAAAATTTTAAATTTTTTATTTATGTTTTTTAATTTTTTATATTTTAAACTTTTTTTAAATTTTTAAAATTTTTTTTAATATTTTGTTTTAATTTTTTAAAATTTTTTTTAAATTTTGTTTTAATTTTTTAAAATTTTGTTTTATTTTTTTAAGGCTGAGCAGCCACCAGAAGTGGTCACTATAGAAGACTCACCCCCCCCCCTTTCTCCCACGACCCCGATAAATTGGGAAGCCTTCCAGGAGGCCACCACCCCACCGGCCCCGAACCTCGCCCAACCGTCGCCATCTCCACACCATTCCCCAGATACCCTCCAAATCCCTGTCCCGTCCGATATCCCTCCTTACCCAGGCGTCGTTGAAGTCCTGGACACGGGGTCAGCTGTCAGGGTCCCAGACCATACAGCACTGACGCCCGGGTTTCTAAGGTGGTTCAATGACCAATATAAAGATGGTTACGACCTGACGTTCGTCCTGGAAGATCCATCCCTCCAAACCCTTTCCTACTCCTATCCTCCATAAATAGTCCCCTAATAATCCCTCCAAACCTCCTTCCTTTAATCCTACCCTTTCCTTGTAAATAGTCCCTGTATACAGGGTGTCCCAAAAATGTCGGAGTTCCTTGAAAGGGGTGACTGGGGGGGGTGATTTGAAACAACTTTTTCCTTAGCGAAAATATTGTCCGAAGCTTCGTTAACGAGATATTAACAAAAACCCCCGACCAATCAGAGCGCGCGCCTTCCGCCCGAGCTCCCGTTGTAGCGTTGGCTACGCGGCAGGCGGCTGCGCTTGTACTACGAAGGTATGAACAAGCAAGTCGGCATGCACCGAAGGAAATCGCGTTACACAGTTTTATTTTAAAGCGGAATCTTAAATAATAATTGTTTGAAGTGAGAGGACAAGAAATACGCAAATTTCGTTTTCAAATAAGGCATAAACGAAAAGGTAATGTAACAAAAAAATGTACGACAAGTGATCATAATTCGTTATTGAGGTAAAAATCCGTAGTTTAATCACGGCTAACATAACTAAATTTAAAAAATAATATTAGGTGTATGAATAAATTCTTTCAGACTGGATTTACATAATCGGTATAAAGCAACCGAATTTCTATCGCAGTGATATTCGTAAGCTACCAGAAAAATGGCAAAAGATAATTAACAATAATGGAAATTATTTCGATGATTGAGTTGTTTTCATATTTTTTTAAATCAAACTTATTGAACTCTAAAATCGAACACAATTTATTTCTACACCTAATAATCACTAATAAATTAAATAACACTCACCCCTACGGGCATTCCTTTCCTTCCTTTCCTTCCTTTTCCGAAACCTGTGTCACTAAGTAGGTCACTGTGCCGATCCTGGTCATCGGTGGACGAAAAGATTTATGGTAGGGTTGCGCCGAGTGCACAGCTGATCTCAGGTACACGACACCATCCAAAGTTAAGAGTCGCAACGTCAAGTGCGTCCGCGTTAATGTACCGAATATTCACTTCACTGCACGGCCACTAACACTGATCACTTAATTTATTTTTCATGGAACGTGTTGTTCCTACGTTATAAAAATTTGTGGAAATGAATGAGAACTTGGCGTTCGGAGCCGTGGGTATTCCTGCGCAAATTCTCACACTGCAGCACTTGCGTCCCCGTTGTTCGGGGGGTACACTCAGAACCTCGAGTAATACTCTTGAGCAGAGAACATTTCTGGGACGAGATTGCTAGCTGACTGACAGGATTTTTTCCAAGCAACTTCCTCTACCCCCAAGTAGTTTCTCTCGTTCCATTATGAGTTAACTCCCACCAGAACAAGAGGCTTTAGGTAAAAAGAAGCCAGCACATTTTCGAAACACATGTGCTTTGCAGAAGTGCAACGAACGACCCATCCTAGACTTTCACCTAAGTCCGCGCTCCGTCCTTTTACTGCCAATGTACCCGTTGCTTCGAGATAGACAGCAGACACCACGTGTTTCGGTTCGAAAGGGCCCGAAGACAAGAGAAACAGAAAGTCTTCGACTTGCTATAAAGAAGAAAAGGCATACCATTCCTGTTTCCGTTTTCGAATACCCTGAGCTCACGTCAGCTACGAGGCGGAACCAGCTAAGCCATAAATTACTCAAAACAAATCGTTCTCTACCGCCGACTCGCAGGACAATATGGTAATAAATCGTGACCCTGGCGAAATGCTATGGCCGACCAGCCTGATTAATCTTTGGGAACTAGCAATTAAAAAGTAATATCCAACATCAATACGCCTCGCGGAGAGATACGGGAAGAAAGGGGGTAACTCGTTTACTGCGCGTAGTCCCGCCTGCTTCGTGTTTCCTTCAAATTAAAGACAGATCCCTTATCTCTCGAGTATAAGCACGCGCTAGAATTACCAAACAAAAGCACGCGTTAACGTATTCCGTGCGAGAAAAGGTGGGCATGAATTCCGATTGGTTCTAACCTAACCAATCTGTCCTGCATATCTCCCAAACGGCCACTGTTTTGAAGAGGCCTTCTTCTCAGCCATGTTTCCTCCCCAAGACCTACCAGTATAAACACGCGCTTGAATTTCAAAACAAAAGCACGCGTCGACGTATTCCGTGCGAGAGAAGGTGGGTTTCGGGGAGGAGATATTGCTGTGAAGAGGGCCTCTTCAAGACAGTGGCCGCTTCAGAAGGATGCAGGGCAGATTGGTTAGATTAGGACCAATCGGACGCGTGCTTTTGTTTTGAAATTCGAGTGCGTATTTATACTGGTGGGCCTTGTGGAGGAGACATGGCTGTGAAGAAGGCCTCTTCAAAACAGTGGCCGTTTGGGAGGGATGCAGGGCAGATTTATTTAGGCTACGACCAATCGGACTTCATGCCCACCTTTTCTCGCACGAAATACGTCAACGCGTGCTTTTGTTTTGAAATTCGAGCGCGTCCTTATACTCGAGAGATAAGGGACCTGCCTTTAATTGGAAGGAAGGACGAAGCAGGTGGGACTACGCGCAGTCACCGAGTTACCCCCTTTCTTCCTGTGTCTTTCCGCGAGACGTATTTAAAATTAATCAGGCTGGTCGGCCAAAGCATTTCGCCAGGGTCGCGGTTTATGACCGTATTGTCCTGCGAGTCGGCGGTAGAGAACGATTTGTTTTGGGTAATTTATGGCTTAGCTGGTTCCGCCTCGTAGCTGACGTGAGCTCAGGGTATTCGAAAACGGAAACAGGAATGGTATGCCTTTTCTTCTTTATAGCAAGTCGAAGACTTTCTGTTTCTCTTGTCTTCGGGCCCTTTCGAACCGAAACACGTGGTGTCTGCTGTCTATCTCGAAGCAACGGGTACATTGGCAGTAAAAGGACGGAACGCGGACTTATGTGAAAGAGTAGGATGGGTCGTTCGTTGCACATCTGCAAAGAACGTGTGTTTCGAAAATGTGCTGGCTTCTTTTTACCTAAAGCCTCTTGTTCTGGTGGGAGTTAACTCATAATGGAACGAGAGAAACTACTTGGAGGTAGAGGAAGTTGCTTGGAAAAAATCCTGTCAGTCAGCTAGCAATCTCGTCCCAGAAATGTTCTCCGCTGAAGAATTTTACGCCATGTTCTGGGTGTACGCTGGAATCAACGGGGACGCAAGTTCTACTGTGCGAGCGTTTGCACGGGAATACTCGCACATCCAAACCCCCAGCGAGGATACGATTCGGCGTTTGGCGTCAAAATTATTCTCAACGGAGTCAATGATGCTGCAAGGCGTGCATAGACGCTGAGGGTGGTCACATCGAGCAACTGCTCAACTAACAGTAATCGGCCCCATTTTATAACGTAGGAACAACAGGTTCCATGAAAAGTAAATTAAGTGATTAGTGTTAGTGGCCGTGCAGTGAAGTGAATATTCGGTACATTAACCCGGACGCACTTGACGTTGTAATCCTTACCTTCGGGTGGTGTCGTATACCTGCGATCAGCTGAGCACTGGGCGCAACCCTACCATAAATCTTTTCGTCCACCGATGACCAGGATCGGCACAGTGACCTACTTAGTGACACAGGTTTCGGAAAAGGAAGGAAAGGAAGGAAAGGAATGCCCGTAGGGGTGAGTGTTATTTAATTTATTAGTGATTATTAGGTGTAGAAATAAATTGTGTTCGATTTTAGAGTTCAATAAGTTTGATTTAAAAAAATATGAAAACAACTCAATCATCGAAATAATTTCCATTATTGTTAATTATCTTTTGCCATTTTTCTGGTAGCTTACGAATATCACTGCGATAGAAATTCGGTTGCTTTATACCGATTATGTAAATCCAGTCTGAAAGAATTTATTCATACACCTAATATTATTTTTTAAATTTAGTTATGTTAGCCGTGATTAAACTACGGATTTTTACCTCAATAACGAATTATGATCACTTGTCGTACATTTTTTGTTACATTACCTTTTCGTTTATGCCTTATTTAAAAACGAAATTTGCGTATTTCTTGTCCTCTCACTTCAAACAATTATTATTTAAGATTCCGCTTTAAAATAAAACTGTGTAACGCGATTTCCTTCGGTGCATGCCGACTTGCTTGTTCATACCTTCGTAGTACAAGCGCAGCCGCCTGCCGCGTAGCCAACGCTACAACGGGAGCTCGGGCGGAAGGCGCGCGCTCTGATTGGTCGGGGGTTTTTGTTAATATCTCGTTAACGAAGCTTCGGACAATATTTTCGCTAAGGAAAAAGTTGTTTCAAATCACCCCCCCAGTCACCCCTTTCAAGGAACTCCGACATTTTTGGGACACCCTGTATAGTTCCCTTACTCCCGTTGGAGATAGTTTTACTTTAATTAGATTTAGTTTTGTTTCTCTACTTTCCTTTTCGTTTTTTTACTAACTACAATTCTTTTATTTTTTTTTTCCACCTCCTTTTATTCTTTTTTTTTCCTTTTTCGCCAAATGGGCCACACAATTTATTTTATTTTATTTTTTACCTCCACATTTCAAGACACCACGCCCTATTGTTAAGAAATGTACAAATTTCTTCGCATAAGGGGGAAGGTGTGATGTCCTACCATTTTTTCCGCGCAATATTACCCTAATAACACATTCTCACAATCCAAATCACTCCACCAAGGTCCTCAAACTCAAGACCAACCCCTTTTCCCCAATCGCAAGTCACTTGACGATGTACCTTAGCGGTCCCCATCTCAAGATGACCGGTGCGAAACCCCTTCGCTTATTCGCCCTACGAGGCACGAGTTCCCCCCTCTTTACTAAATCTAAACAAATCCCTCGCCCCAAAAATTCCTTAAATCGAGACCTCGTCTCATCTCTACTCTAAGACCCTACAAATCAAAACCACGATCACCCCTTTCCCGTTAATGACCCCAAAATCCATTCGACGTGTTGAGCAAATTATTCCCCAGCCATAAAAACCCCGGAAATGTAACTGCGGAGAATATTTGGTGTACGTGACAGAAATGCGTCTAATAATAGACGCACCTATTGTAAAAACCCCGGAAGTCCTACTGCGCCTTATTTCTTAAATATGTCAAGGACTTTACCGCGCGTACCCCGCAACAAACATATAAATACGAGGGGTTCGCGGAAACGTTCTCTTTCGAATATATCATCCGCAAGGATCTGACGCACCTACGAAAGTATTGTTTAAACAGTGAAATTTATACAAGTTCATCAAATATCGTAAGCCTTTATAATTACCATTTCACATTTTGGCATATCACCATCATCCATTCTTATATAATTATCATCATTACTTTTATATAGTATATTTTGTTCTATCAACGCTTATTGCGCTCATTTATTATTTGTTCTATCAACGCTTATTGCGGTTACTTATTATTTGTTCTATCAACGCTTATTGCGGTTACTTATTATTTGTTCTATCAATGCTTATTGCGGTTACTTATATTTTGTTCTATCAACGCTTATTGCGCTTACCTTTCTACCTTATTATCGTATATTGTATCCGCGGACGCGAAAGCGACAACCGTGTTTACAAACGTTCTTTCCCATGGGCCAATTGTAGCCGTATTCGTAGACGGATTTCGTGGAAGTATTACGACCAACTTCTTACGTAAATGCAGCGGTAAATGCAATAGCCCAGTCAAAACAAACAAACCACACTAACGGGTGTCTCCAGTGTGTCCATTTGCCACTAAACCTTCCCTGGTTGATTAGAGTGTCGAATTTTGACATTCGCGCCTGATCTTCCTTAAACGTTAGAGTGACGAATTTGACATTCGCGCCTGGCTCCTTCCTCAACGCTCAGCGTGACGAATTTGACATTCGCGCCTGGCTTCTTTCTTAAACGATCAGAGTGACGAATTTGACATTCGCGCCTGATTCCTTCCTTAAACGTTCAGCGTGACGAAATTTGACATTCGCGCGCGCCTGATCTCCCATAACCGTTCAGAGTGTCGAATTTGATATTCGCGCCTGATACCTCCTTTAACGCTCAGAGTGACGAATTTGATATTCGCGCCTGGCTCTTTCCAAAACGTTCAGAGTGACGAATTCGACATTCGCGCCTGCCATTTTATTCCCAATTGTCGACGTTCCCAAAGACCTCACCCGGGACGTGACATTTTAAATTTTAAAAATTTTTTAAAATATTTTTTAAAATTTTTTTCAAATTTTTCAAATTTTTAAAATTTTTTCAAATTTTTAAAATTTTTTACAAAATTTTTTTAATTTTTTTTTATTTCTTGCTGTATTTTTTAAAATTTTTTTAAATATTTTTTTTAATTTTTTTAAAATATTTATTTTTTTATTTAAAAAAAGTGCTTTTAAATTTTTAAATTTTTTAAAAATTTTTATTTTTCTTTTATTTTAATATTTTTAATTTTTAAAATTTTTTTTTAATTTTCTTCTAAATTTTTTTTTATTTTAAAAATTTTTTTTTAATTTTTTATTTATGTTTTTTAATTATTTTTCTTATTTTTTTTTAATTTTTTAAAAAAATTTTATATATTTTTTTTAATTTTTTATTTTTTTAATTATTTTTAAAAAAAAATTTTTATATATTTTAAATTTTGTTTTAAATTTATAAATTTTTTTTTAAATTTAAAATTTTTTTTAAAAAAATTTGTTTTAATTCCCTAACAATTTTTTAAAAAAAATTATTTATATTTTTAAAATTTTTCTTAATTTTTTAAAAAAATTAAAATTTTTTTTTAATTTTGTTTTAATTTTTTACCATTTTTAAAAAAAATTTAAATAATTTTAAATTATTTGTTAATTTTTTATTTTTATACATATATTTTTTAATTTTTTTTTAATTTTCTTTATTTTAAATTTTATAAAAAAGTGTTTTAAATAATGTAAATTTTTTTTAAATAATTTATTAATTTTTTATTTATATATATATATTTTTTAATTTTTTTAAAATTTTTTTCAAAAAATTTTTATATATATTTTTTTTAATATTTTATTAATTTTATTTTTTTATTTTTTAAAATTTTTTTAAATTTTTAAAAAAAAAAAATTTTTTATTTTTAAAATTTTTTTTTTAATTTTTCTTTACTTTAATTTTTTATTTTTTTTTAATTTTCTTTATTTTAAATTTTTAATTTTTTTTAATTTTAAAATTTTTTTAAAATATTTTTTAAAATTTTTTTCAAATTTTTTTCAAATTTTTAAATTTTTTTCAAATTTTTCAAATTTTTTCAAATTTTTCAATTTTTTCAAATTTTTCAAATTTTTTCAAATTTTTCAAATTTTTTCAAATTTTTCAAATTTTTTCAAATTTTTCAAATTTTTTCAAATTTTTCAAATTTTTTCAAATTTTTAATTTTTTTCAAATTTTTCAAATTTTTTCAATTTTTTCAAATTTTTTCTATTTTTTCTAATTTTTTCAATTTTTTCAAATTTTTAAAATTTTTTGCAAAAAATTTTTTAATTTTTTTTTATTTCTTGCTGTATTTTTTTAAATTTTTTAAAATATTTTTTTTAATTTTTTTAAAATATTTATTTTTTTATTTAAAAAAATGTTTTTTAAATTTTTAAAATTTTTTTTTAATTTTTATTTTTCTTTTATTTTAATTTTTTTAATTTTTTAATTTTTTTTTTAATTTTCTTATAAATTTTTTTTTAATTTTTAAATATTTTAAAATTTTTTTTAAAATTTTGTTTTAATTTTTTTTATTTTTTTTAAATTTTGTTTTAATTTTTTTACATTTTTTAAAAAAAATTTTTTAACTAATTTAATTTTTTTTAATAATTTATTAATTTTTTATTTATATATATATTTTTTAATTTTTTTAAAATTTTTTTCAAAAAATTTTTTTAAAATTTTTTTCAAAAAATTTTTATATATATTTTTTTTAATATTTTATTAAATTTATTTTTTTATTTTTTAAAATTTTTTTCAAATTTTTAAATTTTTTTAAAATTTTTCAAATTTTTTTAAAATTTTTTAAATTTTTTCAATTTTTCCAAATTTTTTAAATTTTTTAAAATTTTTCAATTTTTTAAAATTTTTTCAATTTTTTCAAATTTTTTCAATTTTTAAAATTTTTCAATTTTTTCAAATTTTTTCAATTTTTTAAAATTTTTTCAATTTTTTCAAATTTTTAAAATTTAAAAAATTTTTTAAAATATTTTTAAAATTTTTTTTTTAATTTTTAAATTTTTTTCAAATTTTTTATTTATGTTTTTTAATTTTTTTCTTATTTTTTTAAATTTTTTAAAAAAAAATTTATTTTTTTTAAATTTTTTATTTTTTTAATTATTTTTAAAAAAAAATTTTTTATATTTTAAATTTTGTTTTAGATTTTTAAATTTTTCTTAAATCAAAAATTTTTTTTTAAAAAAATTTGTTTTAATTTCCTAACAATTTTTTTAAAAAAAATTATTTATGTTTTTTAAATTTTTTCTTAATTTTTTAAAAAAATTTAAATTTTTTTTTAATTTTTTAAAATGTTTTTCAAAATTTTTTATACATATTTTTTTAATATTTTATTCATTTTATTTTTTTATTTTTTAAAATTTTTTTAAGTTTTTAAAATTTTTTTAAATTTTTAAAATTTTTTAAAATTATTTTTAAATTTTTAAAATTTTTTTTAAAATTTTATTTTAATTTTTTTTATTTTTTTTTACATTTTGTTTTAATTTTTTAAAACTTTTTTTTATAAATTTTGTTTTAATTTTTTACCATTATTTAAAAAAAATTTTAAATAATTTTAAATTTTTTTTAAAATTATTTAGTAATTTTTTATTTTTATACATATATTTTTTAATTTTTTTTAATTTTTTTTAAAATTTTTTTTTAATTTTTAAATTTTTTTTTTAATTTTTTATTTATGTTTTTTAATTTTTTTCTTATTTTTTTTAATTTTTTAAAAAAAATTTTATATATTTTTTTTAGTTTTTTTTTTTAATTATTTTTAAAAAAAATTTTTTTATATTTTAAATTTTGTTTTAGATTTTTAAATTTTTTTTAAATCAAAAATTTTTTTTAAAAAAATTTGTTTTAATTTCCTAACAATTTTTTAAAAAAAAATTATTTATGTTTTTTAAATTTTTTCTTAATTTTTTAAAAAAAATTTAAATTTTTTTTTAATTGTTTAAAATGTTCTCAAAAATTTTTTATACATATTTTTTTTAATATTTTTTTAATTTTATTTTTTTATTTTTTTATTTTTTAAAATTTTTTTAAATTTTTAAAATTTTTTTAAATTTTTAAAAAATTTTTAAATTTTTAAAATTTTTTTAAATTTTGTTTAAATTTTTAAAATTTTTTAAAAAAATTTTTAAAATTTTTTAAAATTTTGTTTAAATTTTTAAAATCCTTTTAAAATTTTAAAGAAAAATTTTTTTAGTTTTTTAAATATTTTTCTTATTTTTTTTTTAATTTTTTACAAAAATTTTTTAATTTTTTACAAAAATTTTTTTATTTTTTTTTATTTTTTGCTTCATTTTTTTTTATTTTTTGCTTCATTTTATTTAATTTTTTAAATATTTTTCTTTAATTTTTTAAAAATAATTTTTTTTATTTAAAAAATTTTTTAAATTTTTTATTTTTATTTTTTAATTTTTTTATATTTTAAACTTTTTTTAAATTTTTAAACTTTTTTTAAATTTTAAAAATTTTTTTTAAAATTTTGATTTAATTTTTTTTATTTTTTTTTAAATTTTGTTTTAATTTTTTAAAACTTTTTTTTTAATTTTGTTTTAATTTTTTAACATTTTTAAAAAAAAATTTTAAATAATTTAATTTTTTTTAAATAATTTATTAATTTTTTATTTATATATATATTTTAATTTTTTTTAATTTTTTAAAAAAAAATTTTTTTTTTAATTTTTCTTTACTTTAATTTTTTATTTTTTTTTAATTTTCTTTATTTTAAATTTTTATAAATTTAAAATTTTTAATTTTTTTTAATTTTAAAATTTAAAAATATTTTTAAAAATTTTTTTCAAATTTTTAAATTTTTTAAAATTTTTTTAAAATTTTTAAATTTTTTAAAATTTTTTTCAAATTTTTAAATTTTTTAAATTTTTTTTCAAATTTTTAAATTTTTTCAAATTTTTAAATTTTTTCAAATTTTTAAATTTTTTCAAATTTTTAAATTTTTTCAAATTTTTCAAATTTTTTTAATTTTTTCAAATTTTTTCAATTTTTTCAAATTTTTTCAATTTTTATCAAATTTTTTCAATTTTTTCAAATTTTTAAAATTTTTTACAAAAATTTTTTTAATTTTTTTTTATTTCTTGCTGTATTTTTTAAAATTTTTTAAAATATTTTTTTTAATTTTTTTAAAATATGTATTTTTTTATTTAAAAAAATGTTTTTTAAATTTTTAAAATTTTTTGTTAATTTTTATTTTTCTTTTATTTAAATTTTTTTAATTTTTAAATTTTTTTTTAATTTTCTTATAAATTTTTTTTTAATTTTTAAATTTTTTTTTAATTTTTTATTTATGTTTTTTAATTTTTTTCTTATTTTTTTTAATTTTTTAAAAAAAATTTTATATATTTTTTTTAGTTTTTTTTTTTAATTATTTTTAAAAAAAAATTTTTTATATTTTAAATTTTGTTTTAGATTTTTAAAAATTTTTTAAATTTTTAAAAAATTTTTAAATTTTGTTTAAATTTTTAAAATTTTTTAAAATTTTGTTTAAATTTTTAAAATTTTTTAAAATTTTGTTTAAATTTTTAAAATCCTTTTAAAATTTTAAAGAAAAATTTTTTTAGTTTTTTAAATATTTTTCTTATTTTTTTTTAAATTTTTTACAAAAATTTTTTAATTTTTTACAAAAATTTTATTATTTTTTTTTATTTTTTGCTTCATTTTTTTTTTATTTTTTGCTTCATTTTATTTAATTTTTTAAATATTTTTCTTTAATTTTTTAAAAATAATTTTTTTTTATTTAAAAAATTTTTTAAATTTTTTATTTTTATTTTTTAATTTTTTTATATTTTAAACTTTTTTTAAATTTTTAAACTTTTTTTAAATTTTAAAATTTTTTTTTAAAATTTTGATTTAATTTTTTTTATTTTTTTTAAATTTTGTTTTAATTTTTTAAAACTTTTTTTTTAATTTTGTTTTAATTTTTTAACATTTTTAAAAAATTTTAAATAATTTAATTTTTTTTTAAATAATTTATTAATTTTTTATTTATATATATATATTTTAATTTTTTTTAATTTTTTAAAAAAAAATTAGAAATTTTTAATTTTTCTTTACTTTAATTTTTTTATTTATTTTTTAATTTTCTTTATTTTAAATTTTTATAAATTTAAATTTTTTTATTGTTTTAAATTTTAAAAATTTTTTAAAATATTTTTTAATTTTTTTTTTAAATTTTAAAATTTTTTTTTAATTTTTTACAAAAAATTGTATATTTTTATATATTTATTTTTTTAATTTTTTTTTATATTTTAAAATTCTGTTTAAATTTTTAAAATTCTTTTAAAATTCTTTTAAATTTTTTTTCAAATTTTTAAATTTTTTTAAAATTTTTCAAATTTTTTCAATTTTTTCAAATTTTTAAAATTTTTTCAAATTTTTTAAAATTTTTTTCAAAAAATTTTTATATATATTTTTTTTAATATTTTATTAATTTTATTTTTTTATTTTTTAAAATTTTTTTAAATTTTTAAAAAATTTAAAATTTCGTTTAAATTTTTAAAATTTTTTAAAATTTTTAAACAATTTTTTTAAATTTATTTAATATTTTTCTTATTTTTTTTTAATTTTTTACATAAAATTTTTTTTATTTTTTGCTTCATTTTTTTTTATTTTTTGCTTCATTTTTTTTATTTTTTGCTTCATTTTATTTAATTTTTTAAATATTTTTTAAAATTTTTTTAAAATAATTTTTTTTTATTTAAAAAAATGTTTTTTAAATTTTTAATTTTTTTTTAAATTTTGTTTTAATTTTTTAACATTTAAAAAAAATTTTGAAAAATTTTAAATTTTTTTTCAATTATTTATTAATTTTTTATTTTTATATATATATTTTTTAATTTTTTTTAATTTTTTAAAAAAAAAATTTTTAATTTTTAATTTTTTTTTTAATTTTTCTTTACTTTAATTTTTTTATTTTTTTTTAATTTTCTTTATTTTAAATTTTTATAAATTTAAAATTTTTAATTTTTTTTAATTTTAAAATTTAAAAATATTTTTTAAAATTTTTTTCAAATTTTTAAATTTTTTAAAATTTTTTTCAAATTTTTAAATTTTTTTAAATTTTTTTTCAAATTTTTAAATTTTTTTCAAATTTTCAAATTTTTTTAATTTTTTCAAATTTTTTCAATTTTTTCAAATTTTTTCAATTTTTTCAAATTTTTAAAATTTTTTCAAATTTTTAAAATTTTGTACAAAAATTTTTTTAATTTTTTTTTATTTCTTGCTGTATTTTTTAAATTTTTTAAAATATTTTTTTTAATTTTTTTAAAATATGTATTTTTTTATTTAAAAAAAATGTTTTTTAAATTTTTAAAATTTTTTGTTAATTTTTATTTTTCTTTTATTTAAATTTTTTTAATTTTTTAATTTTTAAATTTTTTTTTAAATTTTTTATTTATGTTTTTTAATTTTTTTCTTATTTTTTTAATTTTTTAAAAAAAATTTTATATATTTTTTTTAATTTTTTATTTTTTTAATTATTTTAAAAAAATTTTTTTTTATATTTTAAATTTTGTTTTAAATTTTAAAATTTTTTTTAAATCAAAAATTATTTTAAAAAAAATTTGTTTTAATTTCCTAACAATTTTTTTAAAAAAAATTATTTATGTTTTTTAAATTTTTCTTTAATTTTTTAAAAATAATTTTTTTATTTAAAATTTTTTTTAAACTTTTTACTTTTATTTTTTAATTTTTTTATATTTTAAACTTTTTTTAAATTTTTAAACTTTTTTTAAATTTTTCAAATTTTTTTAAAATTTTTCAAATTTTTTCAATTTTTTCAAATTTTTCAAATTTTTTCAAATTTTTTTAAATTTTTTTCAAAAAATTTTTATATATATTTTTTTTAATATTTTATTAATTTTATTTTTTTATTTTTTAAAATTTTTTTAAATTTTTAAAAAATTTAAAATTTCGTTTAAATTTTTAAAATTTTTTAAAATTTTTAAACAATTTTTTTAAATTTATTTAATATTTTTCTTATTTTTTTAATTTTTTACATAAATTTTTTTTATTTTTTGCTTCATTTTTTTTATTTTTTGCTTCATTTTTTTTATTTTTTGCTTCATTTTATTTAATTTTTTAAATATTTTTTAAAATTTTTTTAAAATAATTTTTTTTTATTTAAAAAAATGTTTTTTAAATTTTTAATTTTTTTTTAAATTTTGTTTTAATTTTTTACATTTAAAAAAAATTTTAAAAAATTTTAAATTTTTTTTCAATTATTTATTAATTTTTTATTTTTATATATATATTTTTTAATTTTTTTTAATTTTTTAAAAAAAAAATTTTTAATTTTTAATTTTTTTTTAAATTTTTCTTTACTTTAATTTTTTTATTTTTTTTTAATTTTCTTTATTTTAAATTTTTATAAATTTAAAATTTTTAATTTTTTTTAATTTTAAAATTTAAAAATATTTTTTAAAATTTTTTTCAAATTTTTAAATTTTTTAAAATTTTTTTCAAATTTTTAAATTTTTTTAAATTTTTTTTCAAATTTTTAAATTTTTTTCAAATTTTTCAAATTTTTTTAATTTTTTCAAATTTTTTCAATTTTTTCAAATTTTTTCAATTTTTTCAAATTTTTAAAATTTTTTCAAATTTTTAAAATTTTTTACAAAAATTTTTTTAATTTTTTTTTATTTCTTGCTGTATTTTTTAAAATTTTTTAAAATATTTTTTTTAATTTTTTTAAAATATGTATTTTTTTATTTAAAAAAATGTTTTTTAAATTTTTAAAATTTTTTGTTAATTTTTATTTTTCTTTTATTTAAATTTTTTAAATTTTTTAATTTTTAAATTTTTTTTTAAATTTTTTATTTATGTTTTTTAATTTTTTTCTTATTTTTTTAATTTTTTAAAAAAAATTTTATATATTTTTTTTAATTTTTTATTTTTTTAATTATTTTAAAAAATTTTTTTTTTATATTTTAAATTTTGTTTTAAATTTTAAAATTTTTTTTAAATCAAAAATTATTTTTAAAAAAAATTTGTTTTAATTTCCTAACAATTTTTTTAAAAAAAATTATTTATGTTTTTTAAATTTTTTCTTTAATTTTTTAAAAATAATTTTTTTATTTAAAATTTTTTTTAAACTTTTTACTTTTATTTTTTAATTTTTTTATATTTTAAACTTTTTTTAAATTTTTAAACTTTTTTTAAATTTTTCAAATTTTTTTAAAATTTTTTAAATTTTTCAAATTTTTTTAAAATTTTTCAAATTTTTTCAATTTTTTCAAATTTTTCAAATTTTTTCAAATTTTTTTAAATTTTTTTCAAAAAATTTTTATATATATTTTTTTTAATATTTTATTAATTTTATTTTTTTATTTTTTAAAATTTTTTTAAATTTTTAAAAAATTTAAAATTTCGTTTAAATTTTTAAAATTTTTTAAAATTTTTAAACAATTTTTTTAAATTTATTTAATATTTTTCTTATTTTTTTTTAATTTTTTACATAAATTTTTTTTATTTTTTGCTTCATTTTTTTTATTTTTTGCTTCATTTTTTTTATTTTTTGCTTCATTTTATTTAATTTTTTAAATATTTTTTAAAATTTTTTTAAAATAATTTTTTTTTATTTAAAAAAATGTTTTTTAAATTTTCAATTTTTTTTTAAATTTTGTTTTAATTTTTTAACATTTAAAAAAAATTTTAAAAAATTTTAAATTTTTTTTCAATTATTTATTAATTTTTTATTTTTATATATATATTTTTTAATTTTTTTTAATTTTTTAAAAAAAAAATTTTTAATTTTTAATTTTTTTTTTAATTTTTCTTTACTTTAATTTTTTTATTTTTTTTTAATTTTCTTTATTTTAAATTTTTATAAATTTAAAATTTTTAATTTTTTTTAATTTTAAAATTTAAAAATATTTTTTAAAATTTTTTTCAAATTTTTAAATTTTTTAAAATTTTTTTCAAATTTTTAATTAAATTTTTTTAAATTTTTTTTCAAATTTTTAAATTTTTTTCAAATTTTTCAAATTTTTTTAATTTTTTCAAATTTTTTCAATTTTTTCAAATTTTTTCAATTTTTTCAAATTTTTAAAATTTTTTCAAATTTTTAAAATTTTTTACAAAAATTTTTTTAATTTTTTTTTATTTCTTGCTGTATTTTTTAAAATTTTTTAAAATATTTTTTTTTAATTTTTTTAAAATATGTATTTTTTTATTTAAAAAAATGTTTTTTAAATTTTTAAAATTTTTTGTTAATTTTTATTTTTCTTTTATTTAAATTTTTTTAATTTTTTAATTTTTAAATTTTTTTTTAAATTTTTTATTTATGTTTTTTAATTTTTTTCTTATTTTTTTAATTTTTTAAAAAAAATTTTATATATTTTTTTTAATTTTTTATTTTTTTAATTATTTTAAAAAAAAATTTTTTTATATTTTAAATTTTGTTTTAAATTTTAAAATTTTTTTTAAATCAAAAATTATTTTTAAAAAAAATTTGTTTTAATTTCCTAACAATTTTTTTAAAAAAAAATTATTTATGTTTTTTAAATTTTTTCTTTAATTTTTTAAAAATAATTTTTTTTATTTAAAATTTTTTTTAAACTTTTTACTTTTATTTTTTAATTTTTTTATATTTTAAACTTTTTTTAAATTTTTAAACTTTTTTTAAATTTTTCAAATTTTTTTAATTTTTTCAAATTTTTTCAATTTTTTCAAATTTTTTCAATTTTTTCAAATTTTTTCAATTTTTTCAAATTTTTAAAATTTTTTACAAAAAATTTTTTAATTTTTTTTTATTTCTTGCTGTATTTTTTAAAATTTTTTAAATAATTTTTTTTAATTTTTTTAAAATATGTATTTTTTTATTTAAAAAAATGTTTTTTAAATTTTTAAAATTTTTTGTTAATTTTTATTTTTCTTTTATTTAAATTTTTTTATTTTTAAATTTTTTTTTAATTTTCTTATAAATTTTTTTTTAATTTTTAAATTTTTTTTTAAATTTTTTATTTATGTTTTTTAATTTTTTTCTTATTTTTTTAATTTTTTAAAAAAAATTTTATATATTTTTTTTAGTTTTTTTTAATTATTTTTAAAAAAAATTTTTTTATATTTTAAATTTTGTTTTAGATTTTTAAATTTTTTTTAAATCAAAAATTTTTTTTAAAAAAATTTGTTTTAATTTCCTAACAATTTTTTTAAAAAAAATTATTTATGTTTTTTAAATTTTTTCTTAATTTTTTAAAAAAAATTAAAAATTTTTTTTAATTTTTTAAAATGTTTTTCAAAAATTTTTTATACATATTTTTTTTAATATTTTATTAATTTTATTTATTTATTTTTTTATTTTTTAAAATTTTTTTAAATTTTTAAAAATTTTTTAAATTTTTAAAGTTTTTTTAAATTTTGTTTAAATTTTTAAAATTTTTTAAAATTTTGTTTAAATTTTTAAAATTTTTTAAAATTTTGTTTAAATTTTTAAAATCCTTTTAAAATTTTAAAGAAAATTTTTTTTAGTTTTTTAAATATTTTTCTTATTTTTTTTTAATTTTTTACAAAAATTTTTTAATTTTTTACAAAAATTTTTTAATTTTTTACAAAAATTTTTTTATTTTTTTTGATTTTTTGCTTCATTTTTTTTTTATTTTTTGCTTCATTTTATTTAATTTTTTAAATATTTTTCTTTAATTTTTTAAAAATAATTTTTTTTTATTTAAAAAATTTTTTAAATTTTTTATTTTTATTTTTTAATTTTTTTATATTTTAAACTTTTTTTAAATTTTTAAACTTTTTTTAAATTTTAAAATTTTTTTTTAAAATTTTGATTTAATTTTTTTTATTTTTTTTTAAATTTTGTTTTAATTTTTTAAAACTTTTTTTTTAATTTTGTTTTAATTTTTTAACATTTTTAAAATTTTTTAAATAATTTAATTTTTTTTTAATAATTTATTAATTTTTTATTTATATATATATATTTTAATTTTTTTTAATTTTTTAAAAAAAAATTAGAAATTTTTAATTTTTCTTTACTTTAATTTTTTTATTTATTTTTTAATTTTCTTTATTTTAAATTTTTATAAATTTAAATTTTTTTATTGTTTTAAATTTTAAAAATTTTTTAAAATATTTTTAAAATTTTTTTTTAATTTTTTACAAAAAATTGTATATTTTTATATATTTATTTTTTAATTTTTTTTTTATATTTTAAAATTCTGTTTAAATTTTTAAAATTCTTTTAAAATTCTTTTAAAATTTTTTTCAAATTTTTTCAATTTTTTCAAATTTTTAAAATTTTTTCAAATTTTTTTAAAAAAATTTTTATATATATTTTTTTTAATATTTTATTAATTTTATTTTTTTATTTTTTTATTTTTTAAAATTTTTTTAAATTTTTAAAAAATTTAAAATTTCGTTTAAATTTTTAAAATTTTTTAAAATTTTTAAACAATTTTTTTAAATTTATTTAATATTTTTCTTATTTTTTTTTAATTTTTTACATAAATTTTTTTTATTTTTTGCTTCATTTTTTTTTATTTTTTGCTTCATTTTTTTTATTTTTTGCTTCATTTTATTTAATTTTTTAAATATTTTTTAAAATTTTTTTAAAATAATTTTTTTTTATTTAAAAAAATGTTTTTTAAATTTTTAATTTTTTTTTAAATTTTGTTTTAATTTTTTAACATTTAAAAAAAAATTTTAAAAATTTTAAATTTTTTTTCAATTATTTATTAATTTTTTATTTATATATATATATTTTTTAATATTTTTTAATTTTTTAAAAAAAAAATTTTTAATTTTTAATTTTTTTTTTTAATTTTTCTTTACTTTAATTTTTTTATTTTTTTAATTTTCTTTATTTTAAATTTTTATAAATTTAAAATTTTTAATTTTTTTTAATTTTAAAATTTAAAAATATTTTTTAAAATTTTTTTCAAATTTATAAATTTTTTAAAATTTTTTTCAAATTTTTAAATTTTTAAAATTTTTTTTCAAATTTTTAAATTTTTTTCAAATTTTTCAAATTTTTTTAATTTTTTCAAATTTTTTCAATTTTTTCAAATTTTTTCAATTTTTTCAAATTTTTCAAA
>NW_027485050.1:0-63223 GCF_050908995.1 Andrena cerasifolii
TTAAAGTTGCAAATTAGAGGCGGAGGCCTTTCAAGAGGCGTTCGAAAATTCTGCGTCTCTTAGTTAAGCAGTCACTGTCTCGAAACATCTGCGCCACTTCTCGCTCTTTGATTTGCTCTCCGGAGCCGTTACTTTGTGCCATCTCTTTCGACGGCGTGTTCTCCTGTTACAAAGCCCAATTTTGTGCATTCTGAATATTTTCGCCAGATTTTGGCCAATATATCAGGGGAACATGAAGTGAAAAGAGGTACACTAAATTTCAGCTTCAAAGGCATATCCTTAAAGTTGCAAATTAGAGGCGGAGGCCTTTCAAGAGGAGTTCGAAAATTCTGCGTCTCTTCGTTAAACAGTCACAGTCTGGAAACGTCTGCGCCACTTCTCGGCCTTTGATTTGCTCTCCGGAGACGTTACTTTGTGCCATCTCTTTCGACGGCATGTTCTCCTGTTACAAAGCCCAATTTTGTGCATTATGAAAATTTTTGCCAGATTTTGGCCAATATATCAGGGGAACATGAAGTGGAAAGAGGTATACTAAATTTCAGCTTCAAAGGCATATCCTTAAAGTTGCAAATTAGAGGCGGAGGCCTTTCAAGAGGCGTTGGAAAATTCTGCGTCTCTTCGTTAAACAGTCACAGTCTGGAAACGTCTGCGCCACTTCTCGCTCTTTGATTTGCTCTCCGGAGACGTTACTTTGTGCCATCTCTTTCGACGGCATGTTCTCCTGTTACAAAGCCCAATCTTGTGCATTCTGAAAATTTTCACCAGATTTTGGCCAATATATCAGGGGAACATGAAGTGGAAAGGGGTATACTAAATTTCAGCTTCAAAGGCATATCCTTAAAGTTGCAAATTAGAGGCGGAGGCCTTTCAAGAGGCGTTCGAAAATTCTGCGTCTCTTCGTTAAACAGTCACTGTCTCGAAACATCTGCGCCACTTCTTGCTCTTTGATTTGCTCTCCGGAGCCGTTACTTTGTGCCATCTCTTTCGATGGCATGTTCTCCTGTTACAAAGCCCAATTTTGTGCATTCTGAATATTTTCGCCAGATTTTGGCCAATATATCAGGGGAACATGAAGTGGAAAGAGGTATACTAAATTTCAGCTTCAATGGCATATCCTTAAAGTTGCAAATTAGAGGCGGAGGCCTTTCAAGAGGCGTTCGAAAATTCTGCGTCTCTTCGTTAAACAGTCACTGTCTCGAAACATCTGCGCCACTTCTTGCCCTTTGATTTGCTCTCCGGAGCCGTTACTTTGTGCCATCTCTTTCGACGGCATGTTCTCCTGTTACAAAGCCCAATTTTGTGCATTCTGAATATTTTCGCCAGATTTTGGCCAATATATCAGGGGAACATGAAGTGGAAAGAGGTATACTAAATTTCAGCTTCAAAGGCATATCCTTAAAGTTGCAAATTAGAGGGGGAGGCCTTTCATGAGACGTTCGAAAATTCTGCGTCTCTTCGTTAAACAGTCACTGTCTCGAAACATCTGCCCCATTTCTTGCTCTTTGATTTGCTCTCCGGAGCCGTTACTTTGTGCCATCTCTTTCGACGGCATGTTGTCCTGTTACAAAGCCCAATTTTGTGCATTCTGAATATTTTCGCCAGATTTTGGCCAATACATCAGGGGAACATGATGTGAAAAGAGGTACACTAAATTTCAGCTTCAAAGGCATATCCTTAAAGTTGCAAATTAGAGGCGGAGACCTTTCAAGAGGCGTTCGAAAATTCTGCGTCTCTTCGTTAAACAGTCACAGTCTGGAAACGTCTGCGCCACTTCTCGCTCTTTGATTTGCTCTCCGGAGACGTTACTTTGTGCCATCTCTTTCGACGGCATGTTCTCCTGTTACAAAGCCCAATTTTGTGCATTATGAAAATTTTTGCCAGATTTTGGCCAATATATCAGGGGAACATGAAGTGGAAAGAGGTGCACTAAATTTCAGCTTCAAAGGCATATCCTTAAAGTTGCAAATTAGAGGCGGAGACCTTTCAAGAGGCGTTCGAAAATTCTGCGTCTCTTCGTTAAACAGTCACAGTCTGGAAACGTCTGCGCCACTTCTCGCTCTTTGATTTGCTCTCCGGAGACGTTACTTTGTGCCATCTCTTTCGACGGCATGTTCTCCTGTTACAAAGCCCAATTTTGTGCATTATGAAAATTTTTGCCAGATTTTGGCCAATATATCAGGGGAACATGAAGTGGAAAGAGGTATAATAAATTTCAGCTTCAAAGGCATATCCTTAAAGTTGCAAATTAGAGGCGGAGGCCTTTCAAGAGGCGTTCGAGAATTCTGCGTCTCTTCGTTAAACAGTCACAGTCTGGAAACGTCTGCGCCACTTCTCGCTCTTTGATTTGCTCTCCGGAGACGTTACTTTGTGCCATCTCTTTCGACGGCATGTTCTCCTGTTACAAAGCCCAATTTTGTGCATTCTGAAAATTTTCGCCAGATTTTGGCCAATATATCAGGGGAACATGAAGTGGAAAGAGGTATACTAAATTTCAGCTTCAATGGCATATCCTTAAAGTTGCAAATTAGAGGCGGAGGCCTTTCAAGAGGCGTTCGAAAATTCTGCGTCTCTTCGTTAAACAGTCACTGTCTCGAAACATCTGCGCCACTTCTTGCCCTTTGATTTGCTCTCCGGAGCCGTTACTTTGTGCCATCTCTTTCGACGGCATGTTCTCCTGTTACAAAGCCCAATTTTGTGCATTCTGAATATTTTCGCCAGATTTTGGCCAATATATCAGGGGAACATGAAGTGAAAAGAGGTGCACTAAATTTCAGCTTCAAAGGCATATCCTTAAAGTTGCAAATTAGAGGCGGAGGCCTTTCAAGAGGCGTTCGAAAATTCTGCGTCTCTTCGTTAAACAGTCACAGTCTGGAAACGTCTGCGCAACTTCTCGCTCTTTGATTTGCTCTCCGGAGACGTTACTTTGTGCCATCTCTTTCGACGGCATGTTCTCCTGTTACAAAGCCCAATTTTGTGCATTATGAAAATTTTTGCCAAATTTTGGCCAATATATCAGGAGAACATGAAGTGGAAAGAGGTATACTAATTTTCAGCTTCAAAGGCATCGCCTTAAAGTTGCCAATAAGAGGCGGAGGCCTTTCAAGAGGCGTTCGAAAATTCTGCTTCTCTTCGTTAAACAGTCACTGTCTCGAAACATCTGCGCCACTTCTTGCTCTTTGATTTGCTCTCCGGAGCCGTTACTTTGTGCCATCTCTTTCGACGGCATGTTCTCCTGTTACAAAGCCCAATTTTGTGCATTCTGAATATTTTCGCCAGATTTTGGCCAATATATCAGGGGAACATGAAGTGAAAAGAGGTACACTAAATTTCAGCTTCAAAGGCATATCCTTAAAGTTGCAAATTAGAGGCGGAGGCCTTTCAAGAGGCGTTCGAAAATTCTGCGTCTCTTCGTTAAACAGTCACAGTCTGGAAACGTCTGCGCCACTTCTCGCTCTTTGATTTGCTCTCCGGAGACGTTACTTTGTGCCATCTCTTTCGACGGCATGTTCTCCTGTTACAAAGCCCAATTTTGTGCATTATGAAAATTTTTGCCAGATTTTGGCCAATATATCAGGGGAACATGAAGTGGAAAGAGGTATAATAAATTTCAGCTTCAAAGGCATATCCTTAAAGTTGCAAATTAGAGGCGGAGGCCTTTCAAGAGGCGTTCGAGAATTCTGCGTCTCTTCGTTAAACAGTCACAGTCTGGAAACGTCTGCGCCACTTCTCGCTCTTTGATTTGCTCTCCGGAGACGTTACTTTGTGCCATCTCTTTCGACGGCATGTTCTCCTGTTACAAAGCCCAATTTTGTGCATTCTGAAAATTTTCGCCAGATTTTGGCCAATATATCAGGGGAACATGAAGTGGAAAGAGGTATACTAAATTTCAGCTTCAATGGCATATCCTTAAAGTTGCAAATTAGAGGCGGAGGCCTTTCAAGAGGCGTTCGAGAATTCTGCGTCTCTTCGTTAAACAGTTACAGTCTGGAAACGTCTGCGCCACTTCTCGCTCTTTGATTTGCTCTCCGGAGACGTTACTTTGTGCCATCTCTTTCGACGGCATGTTCTCCTGTTACAAAGCCCAATTTTGTGCATTCTGAAAATTTTCGCCAGATTTTGGCCAATATATCAGGGGAACATGAAGTGGAAAGAGGTATACTAAATTTCAGCTTCAATGGCATATCCTTAAAGTTGCAAATTAGAGGCGGAGGCCTTTCAAGAGGCGTTCGAAAATTCTGCGTCTCTTCGTTAAACAGTCACTGTCTCGAAACATCTGCGCCACTTCTTGCCCTTTGATTTGCTCTCCGGAGCCGTTACTTTGTGCCATCTCTTTCGACGGCATGTTCTCCTGTTACAAAGCCCAATTTTGTGCATTCTGAATATTTTCGCCAGATTTTGGCCAATATATCAGGGGAACATGAAGTGAAAAGAGGTGCACTAAATTTCAGCTTCAAAGGCATATCCTTAAAGTTGCAAATTAGAGGCGGAGGCATTTCAAGAGGCGTTCGAAAATTCTGCTTCTCTTCGTTAAACAGTCACTGTCTCGAAACATCTGCGCCACTTCTTGCTCTTTGATTTGCTCTCCGGAGCCGTTACTTTGTGCCATCTCTTTCGACAGAATGTTCTCCTGTTACAAAGCCCAATTTTGTGCATTCTGATAATTTTCGCCAGATTTTGCCAATATATCAGGAGAACATGAAGTGGAAAGAGGTATACTAAATTTCAGCTTCAAAGGCATCGCCTTAAAGTTGCCAATAAGAGGCACAGGCCTTTCAAGAGGCGTTCGAAAATTCTGCGTCTCTTCGTTAAACAGTCACTGCCTCGAAACATCTGCGCCATTTCTTGCTCTTTGATTTGCTCTCCGGAGCCGTTACTTTGTGCCATCTCTTTCGACGGCATGTTCTCCTGTTACAAAGCCCAATTTTGTGCATTCTGAATATTTTCGCCAGATTTTGGCCAATATATCAGGGGAACATGAAGTGAAAAGAGGTACACTAAATTTCAGCTTCAAAGGCATATCCTTAAAGTTGCAAATTAGAGGCGGAGGCCTTTCAAGAGGCGTTCGAAAATTCTGCGTCTCTTCGTTAAACAGTCACAGTCTGGAAACGTCTGCGCCACTTCTCGCTCTTTGATTTGCTCTCCGGAGACGTTACTTTGTGCCATCTCTTTCGACGGCATGTTCTCCTGTTACAAAGCCCAATTTTGTGCATTATGAAAATTTTTGCCAGATTTTGGCCAATATATCAGGGGAACATGAAGTGGAAAGAGGTATACTAAATTTCAGCTTCAAAGGCATATCCTTAAAGTTGGAAATTAGAGGCGGAGGCCTTTCAAGAGGCGTTCGAAAATTCTGCGTCTCTTCGTTAAACAGTTACAGTCTGGAAACGTCTGCGCCACTTCTCGCTCTTTGATTGGCTCTCCGGAGACGTTACTTTGTGCCATCTCTTTCGACGGCATGTTCTCCTGTTACGAAGCCCAATTTTGTGCATTCTGAATATTTTCGCCAGATTTTGGCCAATACATCAGGGGAACATGATGTGAAAAGAGGTACACTAAATTTCAGCTTCAAAGGCATATCCTTAAAGTTGCAAATTAGAGGCGGAGACCTTTCAAGAGGCGTTCGAGAATTCTGCGTCTCTTCGTTAAACAGTCACAGTCTGGAAACGTCTGCGCCACTTCTCGCTCTTTGATTTGCTCTCCGGAGACGTTACTTTGTGCCATCTCTTTCGACGGCATGTTCTCCTGTTTCAAAGCCCAATTTTGTGCATTCTGAAAATTTTCGCCAGATTTTGGCCAATATATCAGGGGAACATGAAGTGGAAAGAGGTATACTAAATTTCAGCTTCAATGGCATATCCTTAAAGTTGCAAATTAGAGGCGGAGGCCTTTCAAGAGGCGTTCGAAAATTCTGCGTCTCTTCGTTAAACAGTCACTGTCTCGAAACATCTGCGCCACTTCTTGCCCTTTGATTTGCTCTCCGGAGCCGTTACTTTGTGCCATCTCTTTCGACGGCATGTTCTCCTGTTACAAAGCCCAATTTTGTGCATTCTGAATATTTTCGCCAGATTTTGGCCAATATATCAGGGGAACATGAAGTGAAAAGAGGTGCACTAAATTTCAGCTTCAAAGGCATATCCTTAAAGTTGCAAATTAGAGGCGGAGGCCTTTCAAGAGGCGTTCGAAAATTCTGCGTCTCTTCGTTAAACAGTTACAGTCTGGAAACGTCTGCGCCACTTCTCGCTCTTTGATTGGCTCTCCGGAGTCGTTACTTTGTGCCATCTCTTTCGACGGCATGTTCTCCTGTTACAAAGCCCAATTTTGTGCATTCTGAATATTTTCGCCAGATTTTGGCCAATATATCAGGGGAACATGATGTGAAAAGAGGTACACTAAATTTCAGCTTCAAAGGCATATCCTTAAAGTTGCAAATTAGAGGCGGAGACCTTTCAAGAGGCGTTCGAAAATTCTGCGTCTCTTCGTTAAACAGTCACAGTCTGGAAACGTCTGCGCCACTTCTCGCTCTTTGATTGGCTCTCCGGAGTCGTTACTTTGTGCCATCTCTTTCGACGGCATGTTCTCCTGTTACAAAGCCCAATTTTGTGCATTATGAAAATTTTTGCCAGATTTTGGCCAATATATCAGGGGAACATGAAGTGGAAAGAGGTATAATAAATTTCAGCTTCAAAGGCATATCCTTAAAGTTGCAAATTAGAGGCGGAGGCCTTTCAAGAGGCGTTCGAGAATTCTGCGTCTCTTCGTTAAACAGTCACAGTCTGGAAACGTCTGCGCCACTTCTCGCTCTTTGATTTGCTCTCCGGAGACGTTACTTTGTGCCATCTCTTTCGACGGCATGTTCTCCTGTTACAAAGCCCAATTTTGTGCATTCTGAAAATTTTCGCCAGATTTTGGCCAATATATCAGGGGAACATGAAGTGGAAAGAGGTATACTAAATTTCAGCTTCAATGGCATATCCTTAAAGTTGCAAATTAGAGGCGGAGGCCTTTCAAGAGGCGTTCGAAAATTCTGCGTCTCTTCGTTAAACAGTCACTGTCTCGAAACATCTGCGCCACTTCTTGCCCTTTGATTTGCTCTCCGGAGCCGCTACTTTGTGCCATCTCTTTCGACGGCATGTTCTCCTGTTACAAAGCCCAATTTTGTGCATTCTGAATATTTTCGCCAGATTTTGGCCAATATATCAGGGGAACATGAAGTGAAAAGAGGTGCACTAAATTTCAGCTTCAAAGGCATATCCTTAAAGTTGCAAATTAGAGGCGGAGACCTTTCAAGAGGCGTTCGAAAATTCTGCGTCTCTTCGTTAAACAGTCACAGTCTGGAAACGTCTGCGCCACTTCTCGCTCTTTGATTTGCTCTCCGGAGACGTTACTTTGTGCCATCTCTTTCGACGGCATGTTCTCCTGTTACAAAGCCCAATTTTGTGCATTATGAAAATTTTTGCCAGATTTTGGCCAATATATCAGGGGAACATGAAGTGGAAAGAGGTATAATAAATTTCAGCTTCAAAGGCATATCCTTAAAGTTGCAAATTAGAGGCGGAGGCCTTTCAAGAGGCGTTCGAGAATTCTGCGTCTCTTCGTTAAACAGTCACAGTCTGGAAACGTCTGCGCCACTTCTCGCTCTTTGATTTGCTCTCCGGAGACGTTACTTTGTGCCATCTCTTTCGACGGCATGTTCTCCTGTTACAAAGCCCAATTTTGTGCATTATGAAAATTTTTGCCAGATTTTGGCCAATATATCAGGGGAACATGAAGTGGAAAGAGGTATAATAAATTTCAGCTTCAAAGGCATATCCTTAAAGTTGCAAATTAGAGGCGGAGGCCTTTCAAGAGGCGTTCGAGAATTCTGCGTCTCTTCGTTAAACAGTCACAGTCTGGAAACGTCTGCGCCACTTCTCGCTCTTTGATTTGCTCTCCGGAGACGTTACTTTGTGCCATCTCTTTCGACGGCATGTTCTCCTGTTACAAAGCCCAATTTTGTGCATTCTGAAAATTTTCGCCAGATTTTGGCCAATATATCAGGGGAACATGAAGTGGAAAGAGGTATACTAAATTTCAGCTTCAATGGCATATCCTTAAAGTTGCAAATTAGAGGCGGAGGCCTTTCCAGAGGCGTTCGAAAATTCTGCGTCTCTTCGTTAAACAGTCACTGTCTCGAAACATCTGCGCCACTTCTTGCCCTTTGATTTGCTCTCCGGAGCCGTTACTTTGTGCCATCTCTTTCGACGGCATGTTCTCCTGTTACAAAGCCCAATTTTGTGCATTCTGAATATTTTCGCCAGATTTTGGCCAATATATCAGGGGAACATGAAGTGAAAAGAGGTGCACTAAATTTCAGCTTCAAAGGCATATCCTTAAAGTTGCAAATTAGAGGCGGAGGCCTTTCAAGAGGCGTTCGAAAATTCTGCGTCTCTTCGTTAAACAGTCACAGTCTGGAAACGTCTGCGCAACTTCTCGCTCTTTGATTTGCTCTCCGGAGACGTTACTTTGTGCCATCTCTTTCGACGGCATGTTCTCCTGTTACAAAGCCCAATTTTGTGCATTATGAAAATTTTTGCCAAATTTTGGCCAATATATCAGGAGAACATGAAGTGGAAAGAGGTATACTAATTTTCAGCTTCAAAGGCATCGCCTTAAAGTTGCCAATAAGAGGCGGAGGCCTTTCAAGAGGCGTTCGAAAATTCTGCTTCTCTTCGTTAAACAGTCACTGTCTCGAAACATCTGCGCCACTTCTTGCTCTTTGATTTGCTCTCCGGAGCCGTTACTTTGTGCCATCTCTTTCGACAGAATGTTCTCCTGTTACAAAGCCCAATTTTGTGCATTCTGATAATTTTCGCCAGATTTTGCCCAATATATCAGGAGAACATGAAGTGGAAAGAGGTATACTAAATTTCAGCTTCAAAGGCATCGCCTTAAAGTTGCCAATAAGAGGCACAGGCCTTTCAAGAGGCGTTCGAAAATTCTGCGTCTCTTCGTTAAACAGTCACTGCCTCGAAACATCTGCGCCATTTCTTGCTCTTTGATTTGCTCTCCGGAGCCGTTACTTTGTGCCATCTCTTTCGACGGCATGTTCTCCTGTTACAAAGCCCAATTTTGTGCATTCTGAATATTTTCGCCAGATTTTGGCCAATATATCAGGGGAACATGAAGTGAAAAGAGGTACACTAAATTTCTGCTTCAAAGGCATATCCTTAAAGTTGCAAATTAGAGGCGGAGGCCTTTCAAGATGCGTTCGAAAATTCTGCGTCTCTTCGTTAAACAGTCACAGTCTGGAAACGTCTGCGCCACTTCTCGCTCTTTGATTTGCTCTCCGGAGACGTTACTTTGTGCCATCTCTTTCGACGGCATGTTCTCCTGTTACAAAGCCCAATTTTGTGCATTATGAAAATTTTTGCCAGATTTTGGCCAATATATCAGGGGAACATGAAGTGGAAAGAGGTATACTAAATTTCAGCTTCAAAGGCATATCCTTAAAGTTGGAAATTAGAGGCGGAGGCCTTTCAAGAGGCGTTCGAAAATTCTGCGTCTCTTCGTTAAACAGTTACAGTCTGGAAACGTCTGCGCCACTTCTCGCTCTTTGATTGGCTCTCCGGAGACGTTACTTTGTGCCATCTCTTTCGACGGCATGTTCTCCTGTTACGAAGCCCAATTTTGTGCATTCTGAATATTTTCGCCAGATTTTGGCCAATACATCAGGGGAACATGATGTGAAAAGAGGTACACTAATTTTCAGCTTCAAAGGCATATCCTTAAAGTTGGAAATTAGAGGCGGAGACCTTTCAAGAGGCGTTCGAAAATTCTGCTTCTCTTCGTTAAACAGTCACTGTCTCGAAACATCTGCGCCACTTCTTGCTCTTTGATTTGCTCTCCGGAGCCGTTACTTTGTGCCATCTCTTTCGACGGCATGTTCTCCTGTTACAAAGCCCAATTTTGTGCATTCTGAAAATTTTTGCACAAATTTTGGCCAATATATCAGGAGAACATGAAGTGGAAAGAGGTATACTAAATTTGAGATTCATAGGCATCGCCTTAAAGTTGCAAGTAAGAGGTGCAGGCCTTTCAAGCGGCGTTCGAAAATTCTGCGTCTCTTCATTAAACAGTCACAGTCTGGAAACATCTGCGCCACTTCTTGCTCTTTGATTTGCTCTCCGGAGACGTTACTTTGTGCCATCTCTTTCGACGGCATGTTCTCCTGTTACAAAGCCCAATTTTGTGCATTATGAAAATTTTTGCCAGATTTTGGCCAATATATCAGGGGAACATGAAGTGGAAAGAGGTATAATAAATTTCAGCTTCAAAGGCATATCCTTAAAGTTGCAAATTAGAGGCGGAGGCCTTTCAAGAGGCGTTCGAGAATTCTGCGTCTCTTCGTTAAATAGTCACAGTCTGGAAACGTCTGCGCCACTTCTCGCTCTTTGATTTGCTCTCCGGAGACGTTACTTTGTGCCATCTCTTTCGACGGCATGTTCTCCTGTTACAAAGCCCAATTTTGTGCATTCTGAAAATTTTCGCCAGATTTTGGCCAATATATCAGGGGAACATGAAGTGGAAAGAGGTATACTAAATTTCAGCTTCAATGGCATATCCTTAAAGTTGCAAATTAGAGGCGGAGGCCTTTCAAGAGGCGTTCGAGAATTCTGCGTCTCTTCGTTAAACAGTCACAGTCTGGAAACGTCTGCGCCACTTCTCGCTCTTTGATTTGCTCTCCGGAGACGTTACTTTGTGCCATCTCTTTCGACGGCATGTTCTCCTGTTACAAAGCCCAATTTTGTGCATTCTGAAAATTTTCGCCAGATTTTGGCCAATATATCAGGGGAACATGAAGTGGAAAGAGGTATACTAAATTTCAGCTTCAATGGCATATCCTTAAAGTTGCAAATTAGAGGCGGAGGCCTTTCAAGAGGCGTTCGAAAATTCTGCGTCTCTTCGTTAAACAGTCACTGTCTCGAAACATCTGCGCCACTTCTTGCCCTTTGATTTGCTCTCCGGAGCCGTTACTATGTGCCATCTCTTTCGACGGCATGTTCTCCTGTTACAAAGCCCAATTTTGTGCATTCTGAATATTTTCGCCAGATTTTGGCCAATATATCAGGGGAACATGAAGTGAAAAGAGGTGCACTAAATTTCAGCTTCAAAGGCATATCCTTAAAGTTGCAAATTAGAGGCGGAGGCCTTTCAAGAGGCGTTCGAAAATTCTGCGTCTCTTCGTTAAACAGTCACAGTCTGGAAACGTCTGCGCAACTTCTCGCTCTTTGATTTGCTCTCCGGAGACGTTACTTTGTGCCATCTCTTTCGACGGCATGTTCTCCTGTTACAAAGCCCAATTTTGTGCATTATGAAAATTTTTGCCAAATTTTGGCCAATATATCAGGAGAACATGAAGTGGAAAGGGGTATACTAATTTTCAGCTTCAAAGGCATCGCCTTAAAGTTGCCAATAAGAGGCGGAGGCCATTCAAGAGGCGTTCGAAAATTCTGCTTCTCTTCGTTAAACAGTCACTGTCTCGAAACATCTGCGCCACTTCTTGCTCTTTGATTTGCTCTCCGGAGCCGTTACTTTGTGCCATCTCTTTCGACAGAATGTTCTCCTGTTACAAAGCCCAATTTTGTGCATTCTGATAATTTTCGCCAGATTTTGCCCAATATATCAGGAGAACATGAAGTGGAAAGAGGTATACTAAATTTCAGCTTCAAAGGCATCGCCTTAAAGTTGCCAATAAGAGGCACAGGCCTTTCAAGAGGCGTTCGAAAATTCTGCGTCTCTTCGTTAAACAGTCACTGTCTCGAAACATCTGCGCCACTTCTTGCCCTTTGATTTGCTCTCCGGAGCCGCTACTTTGTGCCATCTCTTTCGACGGCATGTTCTCCTGTTACAAAGCCCAATTTTGTGCATTCTGAATATTTTCGCCAGATTTTGGCCAATATATCAGGGGAACATGAAGTGAAAAGAGGTGCACTAAATTTCAGCTTCAAAGGCATATCCTTAAAGTTGCAAATTAGAGGCGGAGGCCTTTCAAGAGGCGTTCGAGAATTCTGCGTCTCTTCGTTAAACAGTCACAGTCTGGAAACGTCTGCGCCACTTCTCGCTCTTTGATTTGCTCTCCGGAGACGTTACTTTGTGCCATCTCTTTCGACGGCATGTTCTCCTGTTACAAAGCCCAATTTTGTGCATTATGAAAATTTTTGCCAGATTTTGGCCAATATATCAGGGGAACATGAAGTGGAAAGAGGTATAATAAATTTCAGCTTCAAAGGCATATCCTTAAAGTTGCAAATTAGAGGCGGAGGCCTTTCAAGAGGCGTTCGAGAATTCTGCGTCTCTTCGTTAAACAGTCACAGTCTGGAAACGTCTGCGCCACTTCTCGCTCTTTGATTTGCTCTCCGGAGACGTTACTTTGTGCCATCTCTTTCGACGGCATGTTCTCCTGTTACAAAGCCCAATTTTGTGCATTCTGAAAATTTTCGCCAGATTTTGGCCAATATATCAGGGGAACATGAAGTGGAAAGAGGTATACTAAATTTCAGCTTCAATGGCATATCCTTAAAGTTGCAAATTAGAGGCGGAGGCCTTTCCAGAGGCGTTCGAAAATTCTGCGTCTCTTCGTTAAACAGTCACTGTCTCGAAACATCTGCGCCACTTCTTGCCCTTTGATTTGCTCTCCGGAGCCGTTACTTTGTGCCATCTCTTTCGACGGCATGTTCTCCTGTTACAAAGCCCAATTTTGTGCATTCTGAATATTTTCGCCAGATTTTGGCCAATATATCAGGGGAACATGAAGTGAAAAGAGGTGCACTAAATTTCAGCTTCAAAGGCATATCCTTAAAGTTGCAAATTAGAGGCGGAGGCCTTTCAAGAGGCGTTCGAAAATTCTGCGTCTCTTCGTTAAACAGTCACAGTCTGGAAACGTCTGCGCAACTTTTCGCTCTTTGATTTGCTCTCCGGAGACGTTACTTTGTGCCATCTCTTTCGACGGCATGTTCTCCTGTTACAAAGCCCAATTTTGTGCATTATGAAAATTTTTGCCAAATTTTGGCCAATATATCAGGAGAACATGAAGTGGAAAGGGGTATACTAATTTTCAGCTTCAAAGGCATCGCCTTAAAGTTGCCAATAAGAGGCGGAGGCCATTCAAGAGGCGTTCGAAAATTCTGCTTCTCTTCGTTAAACAGTCACTGTCTCGAAACATCTGCGCCACTTCTTGCTCTTTGATTTGCTCTCCGGAGCCGTTACTTTGTGCCATCTCTTTCGACAGAATGTTCTCCTGTTACAAAGCCCAATTTTGTGCATTCTGATAATTTTCGCCAGATTTTGCCCAATATATCAGGAGAACATGAAGTGGAAAGAGGTATACTAAATTTCAGCTTCAAAGGCATCGCCTTAAAGTTGCCAATAAGAGGCACAGGCCTTTCAAGAGGCGTTCGAAAATTCTGCGTCTCTTCGTTAAACAGTCACTGTCTCGAAACATCTGCGCCACTTCTTGCCCTTTGATTTGCTCTCCGGAGCCGCTACTTTGTGCCATCTCTTTCGACGGCATGTTCTCCTGTTACAAAGCCCAATTTTGTGCATTCTGAATATTTTCGCCAGATTTTGGCCAATATATCAGGGGAACATGAAGTGAAAAGAGGTGCACTAAATTTCAGCTTCAAAGGCATATCCTTAAAGTTGCAAATTAGAGGCGGAGGCCTTTCAAGAGGCGTTCGAGAATTCTGCGTCTCTTCGTTAAACAGTCACAGTCTGGAAACGTCTGCGCCACTTCTCGCTCTTTGATTTGCTCTCCGGAGACGTTACTTTGTGCCATCTCTTTCGACGGCATGTTCTCCTGTTACAAAGCCCAATTTTGTGCATTATGAAAATTTTTGCCAGATTTTGGCCAATATATCAGGGGAACATGAAGTGGAAAGAGGTATAATAAATTTCAGCTTCAAAGGCATATCCTTAAAGTTGCAAATTAGAGGCGGAGGCCTTTCAAGAGGCGTTCGAGAATTCTGCGTCTCTTCGTTAAACAGTCACAGTCTGGAAACGTCTGCGCCACTTCTCGCTCTTTGATTTGCTCTCCGGAGACGTTACTTTGTGCCATCTCTTTCGACGGCATGTTCTCCTGTTACAAAGCCCAATTTTGTGCATTCTGAAAATTTTCGCCAGATTTTGGCCAATATATCAGGGGAACATGAAGTGGAAAGAGGTATACTAAATTTCAGCTTCAATGGCATATCCTTAAAGTTGCAAATTAGAGGCGGAGGCCTTTCCAGAGGCGTTCGAAAATTCTGCGTCTCTTCGTTAAACAGTCACTGTCTCGAAACATCTGCGCCACTTCTTGCCCTTTGATTTGCTCTCCGGAGCCGTTACTTTGTGCCATCTCTTTCGACGGCATGTTCTCCTGTTACAAAGCCCAATTTTGTGCATTCTGAATATTTTCGCCAGATTTTGGCCAATATATCAGGGGAACATGAAGTGAAAAGAGGTGCACTAAATTTCAGCTTCAAAGGCATATCCTTAAAGTTGCAAATTAGAGGCGGAGGCCTTTCAAGAGGCGTTCGAAAATTCTGCGTCTCTTCGTTAAACAGTCACAGTCTGGAAACGTCTGCGCAACTTTTCGCTCTTTGATTTGCTCTCCGGAGACGTTACTTTGTGCCATCTCTTTCGACGGCATGTTCTCCTGTTACAAAGCCCAATTTTGTGCATTATGAAAATTTTTGCCAAATTTTGGCCAATATATCAGGAGAACATGAAGTGGAAAGAGGTATACTAAATTTCAGCTTCAAAGGCATCGCCTTAAAGTTGCCAATAAGAGGCACAGGCCTTTCAAGGGCGTTCGAAAATTCTGCGTCTCTTCGTTAAACAGTCACTGCCTCGAAACATCTGCGCCATTTCTTGCTCTTTGATTTGCTCTCCGGAGCCGTTACTTTGTGCCATCTCTTTCGACGGCATGTTCTCCTGTTACAAAGCCCAATTTTGTGCATTCTGAATATTTTCGCCAGATTTTGGCCAATATATCAGGGGAACATGAAGTGAAAAGAGGTACACTAAATTTCTGCTTCAAAGGCATATCCTTAAAGTTGCAAATTAGAGGCGGAGGCCTTTCAAGATGCGTTCGAAAATTCTGCGTCTCTTCGTTAAACAGTCACAGTCTGGAAACGTCTGCGCCACTTCTCGCTCTTTGATTTGCTCTCCGGAGACGTTACTTTGTGCCATCTCTTTCGACGGCATGTTCTCCTGTTACAAAGCCAATTTTGTGCATTATGAAAATTTTTGCCAGATTTTGGCCAATATATCAGGGGAACATGAAGTGGAAAGAGGTATACTAAATTTCAGCTTCAAAGGCATATCCTTAAAGTTGGAAATTAGAGGCGGAGGCCTTTCAAGAGGCGTTCGAAAATTCTGCGTCTCTTCGTTAAACAGTTACAGTCTGGAAACGTCTGCGCCACTTCTCGCTCTTTGATTGGCTCTCCGGAGACGTTACTTTGTGCCATCTCTTTCGACGGCATGTTCTCCTGTTACGAAGCCCAATTTTGTGCATTCTGAATATTTTCGCCAGATTTTGGCCAATACATCAGGGGAACATGATGTGAAAAGAGGTACACTAATTTTCAGCTTCAAAGGCATATCCTTAAAGTTGGAAATTAGAGGCGGAGACCTTTCAAGAGGCGTTCGAAAATTCTGCTTCTCTTCGTTAAACAGTCACTGTCTCGAAACATCTGCGCCACTTCTTGCTCTTTGATTTGCTCTCCGGAGCCGTTACTTTGTGCCATCTCTTTCGACGGCATGTTCTCCTGTTACAAAGCCCAATTTTGTGCATTCTGAAAATTTTTGCACAAATTTTGGCCAATATATCAGGAGAACATGAAGTGGAAAGAGGTATACTAAATTTGAGATTCATAGGCATCGCCTTAAAGTTGCAAGTAAGAGGTGCAGGCCTTTCAAGCGGCGTTCGAAAATTCTGCGTCTCTTCATTAAACAGTCACAGTCTGGAAACATCTGCGCCACTTCTTGCTCTTTGATTTGCTCTCCGGAGACGTTACTTTGTGCCATCTCTTTCGACGGCATGTTCTCCTGTTACAAAGCCCAATTTTGTGCATTATGAAAATTTTTGCCAGATTTTGGCCAATATATCAGGGGAACATGAAGTGGAAAGAGGTATAATAAATTTCAGCTTCAAAGGCATATCCTTAAAGTTGCAAATTAGAGGCGGAGGCCTTTCAAGAGGCGTTCGAGAATTCTGCGTCTCTTCGTTAAATAGTCACAGTCTGGAAACGTCTGCGCCACTTCTCGCTCTTTGATTTGCTCTCCGGAGACGTTACTTTGTGCCATCTCTTTCGACGGCATGTTCTCCTGTTACAAAGCCCAATTTTGTGCATTCTGAAAATTTTCGCCAGATTTTGGCCAATATATCAGGGGAACATGAAGTGGAAAGAGGTATACTAAATTTCAGCTTCAATGGCATATCCTTAAAGTTGCAAATTAGAGGCGGAGGCCTTTCAAGAGGCGTTCGAGAATTCTGCGTCTCTTCGTTAAACAGTCACAGTCTGGAAACGTCTGCGCCACTTCTCGCTCTTTGATTTGCTCTCCGGAGACGTTACTTTGTGCCATCTCTTTCGACGGCATGTTCTCCTGTTACAAAGCCCAATTTTGTGCATTCTGAAAATTTTCGCCAGATTTTGGCCAATATATCAGGGGAACATGAAGTGGAAAGAGGTATACTAAATTTCAGCTTCAATGGCATATCCTTAAAGTTGCAAATTAGAGGCGGAGGCCTTTCAAGAGGCGTTCGAAAATTCTGCGTCTCTTCGTTAAACAGTCACTGTCTCGAAACATCTGCGCCACTTCTTGCCCTTTGATTTGCTCTCCGGAGCCGTTACTTTGTGCCATCTCTTTCGACGGCATGTTCTCCTGTTACAAAGCCCAATTTTGTGCATTCTGAATATTTTCGCCAGATTTTGGCCAATATATCAGGGGAACATGAAGTGAAAAGAGGTGCACTAAATTTCAGCTTCAAAGGCATATCCTTAAAGTTGCAAATTAGAGGCGGAGGCCTTTCAAGAGGCGTTCGAAAATTCTGCGTCTCTTCGTTAAACAGTCACAGTCTGGAAACGTCTGCGCAACTTCTCGCTCTTTGATTTGCTCTCCGGAGACGTTACTTTGTGCCATCTCTTTCGACGGCATGTTCTCCTGTTACAAAGCCCAATTTTGTGCATTATGAAAATTTTTGCCAAATTTTGGCCAATATATCAGGAGAACATGAAGTGGAAAGGGGTATACTAATTTTCAGCTTCAAAGGCATCGCCTTAAAGTTGCCAATAAGAGGCGGAGGCCATTCAAGAGGCGTTCGAAAATTCTGCTTCTCTTCGTTAAACAGTCACTGTCTCGAAACATCTGCGCCACTTCTTGCTCTTTGATTTGCTCTCCGGAGCCGTTACTTTGTGCCATCTCTTTCGACAGAATGTTCTCCTGTTACAAAGCCCAATTTTGTGCATTCTGATAATTTTCGCCAGATTTTGCCCAATATATCAGGAGAACATGAAGTGGAAAGAGGTATACTAAATTTCAGCTTCAAAGGCATCGCCTTAAAGTTGCCAATAAGAGGCACAGGCCTTTCAAGAGGCGTTCGAAAATTCTGCGTCTCTTCGTTAAACAGTCACTGCCTCGAAACATCTGCGCCATTTCTTGCTCTTTGATTTGCTCTCCGGAGCCGTTACTTTGTGCCATCTCTTTCGACGGCATGTTCTCCTGTTACAAAGCCCAATTTTGTGCATTCTGAATATTTTCGCCAGATTTTGGCCAATATATCAGGGGAACATGAAGTGGAAAGAGGTATACTAAATTTCAGCTTCAATGGCATATCCTTAAAGTTGCAAATTAGAGGCGGAGGCCTTTCAAGAGGCGTTCGAAAATTCTGCGTCTCTTCGTTAAACAGTCACTGTCTCGAAACATCTGCGCCACTTCTTGCCCTTTGATTTGCTCTCCGGAGCCGTTACTTTGTGCCATCTCTTTCGACGGCATGTTCTCCTGTTACAAAGCCCAATTTTGTGCATTCTGAATATTTTCGCCAGATTTTGGCCAATATATCAGGGGAACATGAAGTGAAAAGAGGTGCACTAAATTTCAGCTTCAAAGGCATATCCTTAAAGTTGCAAATTAGAGGCGGAGGCCTTTCAAGAGGCGTTCGAAAATTCTGCGTCTCTTCGTTAAACAGTCACAGTCTGGAAACGTCTGCGCAACTTCTCGCTCTTTGATTTGCTCTCCGGAGACGTTACTTTGTGCCATCTCTTTCGACGGCATGTTCTCCTGTTACAAAGCCCAATTTTGTGCATTATGAAAATTTTTGCCAAATTTTGGCCAATATATCAGGGAGAACATGAAGTGGAAAGAGGTATACTAATTTTCAGCTTCAAAGGCATCGCCTTAAAGTTGCCAATAAGAGGCGGAGGCCTTTCAAGAGGCGTTCGAAAATTCTGCTTCTCTTCGTTAAACAGTCACTGTCTCGAAACATCTGCGCCACTTCTTGCTCTTTGATTTGCTCTCCGGAGCCGTTACTTTGTGCCATCTCTTTCGACAGAATGTTCTCCTGTTACAAAGCCCAATTTTGTGCATTCTGATAATTTTCGCCAGATTTTGCCCAATATATCAGGAGAACATGAAGTGGAAAGAGGTATACTAAATTTCAGCTTCAAAGGCATCGCCTTAAAGTTGCCAATAAGAGGCACAGGCCTTTCAAGAGGCGTTCGAAAATTCTGCGTCTCTTCGTTAAACAGTCACTGCCTCGAAACATCTGCGCCATTTCTTGCTCTTTGATTTGCTCTCCGGAGCCGTTACTTTGTGCCATCTCTTTCGACGGCATGTTCTCCTGTTACAAAGCCCAATTTTGTGCATTCTGAATATTTTCGCCAGATTTTGGCCAATATATCAGGGGAACATGAAGTGAAAAGAGGTACACTAAATTTCTGCTTCAAAGGCATATCCTTAAAGTTGCAAATTAGAGGCGGAGGCCTTTCAAGAGGCGTTCGAAAATTCTGCGTCTCTTCGTTAAACAGTCACAGTCTGGAAACGTCTGCGCCACTTCTCGCTCTTTGATTTGCTCTCCGGAGACGTTACTTTGTGCCATCTCTTTCGACGGCATGTTCTCCTGTTACAAAGCCCAATTTTGTGCATTATGAAAATTTTTGCCAGATTTTGGCCAATATATCAGGGGAACATGAAGTGGAAAGAGGTATACTAAATTTCAGCTTCAAAGGCATATCCTTAAAGTTGGAAATTAGAGGCGGAGGCCTTTCAAGAGGCGTTCGAAAATTCTGCGTCTCTTCGTTAAACAGTTACAGTCTGGAAACGTCTGCGCCACTTCTCGCTCTTTGATTGGCTCTCCGGAGACGTTACTTTGTGCCATCTCTTTCGACGGCATGTTCTCCTGTTACGAAGCCCAATTTTGTGCATTCTGAATATTTTCGCCAGATTTTGGCCAATACATCAGGGGAACATGATGTGAAAAGAGGTACACTAATTTTCAGCTTCAAAGGCATATCCTTAAAGTTGGAAATTAGAGGCGGAGACCTTTCAAGAGGCGTTCGAAAATTCTGCGTCTCTTCGTTAAACAGTCACAGTCTGGAAACGTCTGCGCCACTTCTCGCTCTTTGATTTGCTCTCCGGAGACGTTACTTTGTGCCATCTCTTTCGACGGCATGTTCTCCTGTTACAAGGCCCAATTTTGTGCATTCTAAAAATTTTCGCCAGATTTTGGCCAATATATCAGGGGAACATGAAGTGGAAAGAGGTATACTAAATTTCAGCTTCAAAGGCATATCCTTAAAGTTGCAAATTAGAGGCGGAGGCCTTTCAAGAGGCGTTCGAGAATTCTGCGTCTCTTCGTTAAACAGTCACAGTCTGGAAACGTCTGCGCCACTTCTCGCTCTTTGATTTGCTCTCCGGAGACGTTACTTTGTGCCATCTCTTTCGACGGCATGTTCTCCTGTTACAAAGCCCAATTTTGTGCATTCTGAAAATTTTCGCCAGATTTTGGCCAATATATCAGGGGAACATGAAGTGGAAAGAGGTATACTAAATTTCAGCTTCAATGGCATATCCTTAAAGTTGCAAATTAGAGGCGGAGGCCTTTCAAGAGGCGTTCGAAAATTCTGCGTCTCTTCGTTAAACAGTCACTGTCTCGAAACATCTGCGCCACTTCTTGCCCTTTGATTTGCTCTCCGGAGCCGTTACTTTGTGCCATCTCTTTCGACGGCATGTTCTCCTGTTACAAAGCCCAATTTTGTGCATTCTGAATATTTTCGCCAGATTTTGGCCAATATATCAGGGGAACATGAAGTGGAACGAGGTATACTAAATTTCAGCTTCAAAGGCATATCCTTAAAGTTGCAAATTAGAGGGGGAGGCCTTTCATGAGACGTTCGAAAATTCTGCGTCTCTTCGTTAAACAGTCACTGTCTCGAAACATCTGCGCCATTTCTTGCTCTTTGATTTGCTCTCCGGAGCCGTTACTTTGTGCCATCTCTTTCGACGGCATGTTCTCCTGTTACAAAGCCCAATTTTGTGCATTCTGAATATTTTCGCCAGATTTTGGCCAATATATCAGGGGAACATGAAGTGGAAAGAGGTATACTAAATTTCAGCTTCAAAGGCATATCCTTAAAGTTGGAAATTAGAGGCGGAGGCCTTTCAAGAGGCGTTCGAAAATTCTGCGTCTCTTCGTCAAACAGTCACAGTCTGGAAACGTCTGCGCCACTTCTCGCTCTTTGATTTGCTCTCCGGAGACGTTACTTTGTGCCATCTCTTTCGACGGCATGTTCTCCTGTTACAAAGCCCAATTTTGTGCATTCTGAATATTTTCGCCAGATTTTGGCCAATATATCAGGGGAACATGAAGTGGAAAGAGGTATACTAAATTTCAGCTTCAAAGGCATATCCTTAAAGTTGGAAATTAGAGGCGGAGGCCTTTCAAGAGGCGTTCGAAAATTCTGCGTCTCTTCGTCAAACAGTCACAGTCTGGAAACGTCTGCGCCACTTCTCGCTCTTTGATTTGCTCTCCGGAGACGTTACTTTGTGCCATCTCTTTCGACGGCATGTTCTCCTGTTACAAAGCCCAATTTTGTGCATTCTGAATATTTTCGCCAGATTTTGGCCAATATATCAGGGGAACATGAAGTGAAAAGAGGTACACTAAATTTCAGCTTCAAAGGCATATCCTTAAAGTTGCAAATCAGAGGCGGAGGCCTTTCAAGAGGCGTTCGAAAATTCTGCGTCTCTTCGTTAAACAGTCACAGTCTGGAAACGTCTGCGCCACTTCTCGCTCTTTGATTTGCTCTCCGGAGACGTTACTTTGTGCCATCTCTTTCGACGGCATGTTCTCCTGTTACAAAGCCCAATTTTGTGCATTATGAGAATTTTTGCCAGATTTTGGCCAATATATCAGGGGAACATGAAGTGGAAAGAGGTATACTAAATTTCAGCTTCAAAGGCATATCCTTAAAGTTGGAAATTAGAGGCGGAGGCCTTTCAAGAGGCGTTCGAAAATTCTGCGTCTCTTCGTTAAACAGTCACAGTCTGGAAATGTCTGCGCCACTTCTCGCTCTTTGATTTGCTCTCCGGAGACGTTACTTTGTGCCATCTCTTTCGACGGCATGTTCTCCTGTTACAAAGCCCAATTCTGTGCATTATGAAAATTTTTGCCAGATTTTGGCCAATATATCAGGGGAACATGAAGTGGAAAGAGGTATACTAAATTTCAGCTTCAAAGGCATATCCTTAAAGTTGGAAATTAGAGGCGGAGGCCTTTCAAGAGGCGTTCGAAAATTCTGCGTCTCTTCGTCAAACAGTCACAGTCTGGAAACGTCTGCGCCACTTCTCGCTCTTTGATTTGCTCTCCGGAGACGTTACTTTGTGCCATCTCTTTCGACGGCATGTTCTCCTGTTACAAAGCCCAATTTTGTGCATTATGAAAATTTTTGCCCGATTTTGGCCAATATATCAGGGGAACATGAAGTGAAAAGAGGTGCACTAAATTTCAGCTTCAAAGGCATATCCTTAAAGTTGCAAATTAGAGGCGGAGGCCTTCAAAGAGGCGTTCGAAAATTCTGCGTCTCTTCGTTAAACAGTTACAGTCTGGAAAAGTCTGCGCCACTTCTCGCTCTTTGATTGGCTCTCCGGAGACGTTACTTTGTGCCATCTCTTTCGACGGCATGTTCTCCTGTTACAAAGCCCAATTTTGTGCATTCTGAATATTTTCGCCAGATTTTGGCCAATATATCAGGGGAACATGATGTGAAAAGAGGTACACTAAATTTCAGCTTCAAAGGCATATCCTTAAAGTTGCAAATTAGAGGCGGAGACCTTTCAAGAGGCGTTCGAAAATTCTGCGTCTCTTCGTTAAACAGTCACAGTCTGGAAACGTCTGCGCCACTTCTCGCTCTTTGATTTGCTCTCCGGAGACGTTACTTTGTGCCATCTCTTTCGACGGCATGTTCTCCTGTTACAAAGCCCAATTTTGTGCATTATGAAAATTTTTGCCAGATTTTGGCCAATATATCAGGGGAACATGAAGTGGAAAGAGGTATAATAAATTTCAGCTTCAAAGGCATATCCTTAAAGTTGCAAATTAGAGGCGGAGGCCTTTCAAGAGGCGTTCGAGAATTCTGCGTCTCTTCGTTAAACAGTCACAGTCTGGAAACGTCTGCGCCACTTCTCGCTCTTTGATTTGCTCTCCGGAGACGTTACTTTGTGCCATCTCTTTCGACGGCATGTTCTCCTGTTACAAAGCCCAATTTTGTGCATTCTGAAAATTTTCGCCAGATTTTGGCCAATATATCAGGGGAACATGAAGTGGAAAGAGGTATACTAAATTTCAGCTTCAATGGCATATCCTTAAAGTTGCAAATTAGAGGCGGAGGCCTTTCAAGAGGCGTTCGAAAATTCTGCGTCTCTTCGTTAAACAGTCACTGTCTCGAAACATCTGCGCCACTTCTTGCCCTTTGATTTGCTCTCCGGAGCCGTTACTTTGTGCCATCTCTTTCGACGGCATGTTCTCCTGTTACAAAGCCCAATTTTGTGCATTCTGAATATTTTCGCCAGATTTTGGCCAATATATCAGGGGAACATGAAGTGAAAAGAGGTGCACTAAATTTCAGCTTCAAAGGCATATCCTTAAAGTTGCAAATTAGAGGCGGAGGCCTTTCAAGAGGCGTTCGAAAATTCTGCGTCTCTTCGTTAAACAGTCACAGTCTGGAAACGTCTGCGCCACTTCTCGCTCTTTGATTTGCTCTCCGGAGACGTTACTTTGTGCCATCTCTTTCGACGGCATGTTCTCCTGTTACAAAGCCCAATTTTGTGCATTATGAAAATTTTTGCCAGATTTTAGACAATATATCAGGGGAACATGAAGTGGAAAGAGGTATACTAAATTTCAGCTTCAAAGGCATATCCTTAAAGTTGCAAATTAGAGGGGGAGGCCTTTCATGAGACGTTCGAAAATTCTGCGTCTCTTCGTTAAACAGTCACTGTCTCGAAACATCTGCGCCATTTCTTGCTCTTTGATTTGCTCTCCGGAGCCGTTACTTTGTGCCATCTCTTTCGACGGCATGTTCTCCTGTTACAAAGCCCAATTTTGTGCATTCTGAATATTTTCGCCAGATTTTGGCCAATATATCAGGGGAACATGAAGTGAAAAGAGGTACACTAAATTTCAGCTTCAAAGGCATATCCTTAAAGTTGCAAATCAGAGGCGGAGGCCTTTCAAGAGGCGTTCGAAAATTCTGCGTCTCTTCGTTAAACAGTCACAGTCTGGAAACGTCTGCGCCACTTCTCGCTCTTTGATTTGCTCTCCGGAGACGTTACTTTGTGCCATCTCTTTCGACGGCATGTTCTCCTGTTACAAAGCCCAATTTTGTGCATTATGAGAATTTTTGCCAGATTTTGGCCAATATATCAGGGGAACATGAAGTGGAAAGAGGTATACTAAATTTCAGCTTCAAAGGCATATCCTTAAAGTTGGAAATTAGAGGCGGAGGCCTTTCAAGAGGCGTTCGAAAATTCTGCGTCTCTTCGTTAAACAGTCACAGTCTGGAAACGTCTGCGCCACTTCTCGCTCTTTGATTTGCTCTCCGGAGACGTTACTTTGTGCCATCTCTTTCGACGGCATGTTCTCCTGTTACAAAGCCCAATTTTGTGCATTATGAAAATTTTTGCCAGATTTTGGCCAATATATCAGGGGAACATGAAGTGGAAAGAGGTATACTAAATTTCAGCTTCAAAGGCATATCCTTAAAGTTGGAAATTAGAGGCGGAGGCCTTTCAAGAGGCGTTCGAAAATTCTGCGTCTCTTCGTCAAACAGTCACAGTCTGGAAACGTCTGCGCCACTTCTCGCTCTTTGATTTGCTCTCCGGAGACGTTACTTTGTGCCATCTCTTTCGACGGCATGTTCTCCTGTTACAAAGTCCAATTTTGTGCATTATGAAAATTTTTGCCAGATTTTGGCCAATATATCAGGGGAACATGAAGTGGAAAGAGGTATAATAAATTTCAGCTTCAAAGGCATATCCTTAAAGTTGCAAATTAGAGGCGGAGGCCTTTCAAGAGGCGTTCGAAAATTCTGCGTCTCTTCGTTAAACAGTCACAGTCTGGAAACGTCTGCGCCACTTCTCGCTCTTTGATTTGCTCTCCGGAGACGTTACTTTGTGCCATCTCTTTCGACGGCATGTTCTCCTGTTACAAAGCCCAATTTTGTGCATTCTGAAAATTTTCGCCAGATTTTGGCCAATATATCAGGGGAACATGAAGTGGAAAGAGGTATACTAAATTTCAGCTTCAATGGCATATCCTTAAAGTTGCAAATTAGAGGCGGAGGCCTTTCAAGAGGCGTTCGAAAATTCTGCGTCTCTTCGTTAAACAGTCACTGTCTCGAAACATCTGCGCCACTTCTTGCTCTTTGATTTGCTCTCCGGAGCCGTTACTTTGTGCCATCTCTTTCGACGGCATGTTCTCCTGTTACAAAGCCCAATTTTGTGCATTCTGAATATTTTCGCCAGATTTTGGCCAATATATCAGGGGAACATGAAGTGAAAAGAGGTGCACTAAATTTCAGCTTCAAAGGCATATCCTTAAAGTTGCAAATTAGAGGCGGAGGCCTTTCAAGAGGCGTTCGAAAATTCTGCGTCCCTTCGTTAAACAGTCACAGTCTGGAAACGTCTGCGCCACTTCTCGCTCTTTGATTTGCTCTCCGGAGACGTTACTTTGTGCCATCTCTTTCGACGGCATGTTCTCCTGTTTCAAAGCCCAATTTTGTGCATTCTGAAAATTTTCGCCAGATTTTGGCCAATATATCAGGGGAACATGAAGTGGAAAGAGGTATACTAAATTTCAGCTTCAATGGCATATCCTTAAAGTTGCAAATTAGAGGCGGAGGCCTTTCAAGAGGCGTTCGAAAATTCTGCGTCTCTTCGTTAAACAGTCACTGTCTCGAAACATCTGCGCCACTTCTTGCCCTTTGATTTGCTCTCCGGAGCCGTTACTTTGTGCCATCTCTTTCGACGGCATGTTCTCCTGTTACAAAGCCCAATTTTGTGCATTCTGAATATTTTCGCCAGATTTTGGCCAATATATCAGGGGAACATGAAGTGAAAAGAGGTGCACTAAATTTCAGCTTCAAAGGCATATCCTTAAAGTTGCAAATTAGAGGCGGAGGCCTTTCAAGAGGCGTTCGAAAATTCTGCGTCTCTTCGTTAAACAGTTACAGTCTGGAAACGTCTGCGCCACTTCTCGCTCTTTGATTGGCTCTCCGGAGTCGTTACTTTGTGCCATCTCTTTCGACGGCATGTTCTCCTGTTACAAAGCCCAATTTTGTGCATTCTGAATATTTTCGCCAGATTTTGGCCAATATATCAGGGGAACATGATGTGAAAAGAGGTACACTAAATTTCAGCTTCAAAGGCATATCCTTAAAGTTGCAAATTAGAGGCGGAGACCTTTCAAGAGGCGTTCGAAAATTCTGCGTCTCTTCGTTAAACAGTCACAGTCTGGAAACGTCTGCGCCACTTCTCGCTCTTTGATTTGCTCTCCGGAGACGTTACTTTGTGCCATCTCTTTCGACGGCATGTTCTCCTGTTACAAAGCCCAATTTTGTGCATTATGAAAATTTTTGCCAGATTTTGGCCAATATATCAGGGGAACATGAAGTGAAAAGAGGTGCACTAAATTTCAGCTTCAAAGGCATATCCTTAAAGTTGCAAATTAGAGGCGGAGGCCTTTCAAGAGGCGTTCGAAAATTCTGCGTCTCTTCGTTAAACAGTTACAGTCAGGAAACGTCTGCGCCACTTCTCGCTCTTTGATTGGCTCTCCGGAGACGTTACTTTGTGCCATCTCTTTCGACGGCATGTTCTCCTGTTACAAAGCCCAATTTTGTGCATTCTGAATATTTTCGCCAGATTTTGGCCAATATATCAGGGGAACATGATGTGAAAAGAGGTACACTAAATTTCAGCTTCAAAGGCATATCCTTAAAGTTGCAAATTAGAGGCGGAGACCTTTCAAGAGGCGTTCGAAAATTCTGCGTCTCTTCGTTAAACAGTCACAGTCTGGAAACGTCTGCGCCACTTCTCGCTCTTTGATTTGCTCTCCGGAGACGTTACTTTGTGCCATCTCTTTCGACGGCATGTTCTCCTGTTACAAAGCCCAATTTTGTGCATTATGAAAATTTTTGCCAGATTTTGGCCAATATATCAGGGGAACATGAAGTGGAAAGAGGTATAATAAATTTCAGCTTCAAAGGCATATCCTTAAAGTTGCAAATTAGAGGCGGAGGCCTTTCAAGAGGCGTTCGAGAATTCTGCGTCTCTTCGTTAAACAGTCACAGTCTGGAAACGTCTGCGCCACTTCTCGCTCTTTGATTTGCTCTCCGGAGACGTTACTTTGTGCCATCTCTTTCGACGGCATGTTCTCCTGTTACAAAGCCCAATTTTGTGCATTCTGAAAATTTTCGCCAGATTTTGGCCAATATATCAGGGGAACATGAAGTGGAAAGAGGTATACTAAATTTCAGCTTCAATGGCATATCCTTAAAGTTGCAAATTAGAGGCGGAGGCCTTTCAAGAGGCGTTCGAAAATTCTGCGTCTCTTCGTTAAACAGTCACTGTCTCGAAACATCTGCGCCACTTCTTGCCCTTTGATTTGCTCTCCGGAGCCGTTACTTTGTGCCATCTCTTTCGACGGCATGTTCTCCTGTTACAAAGCCCAATTTTGTGCATTCTGAATATTTTCGCCAGATTTTGGCCAATATATCAGGGGAACATGAAGTGAAAAGAGGTGCACTAAATTTCAGCTTCAAAGGCATATCCTTAAAGTTGCAAATTAGAGGCGGAGGCCTTTCAAGAGGCGTTCGAAAATTCTGCGTCTCTTCGTTAAACAGTCACAGTCTGGAAACGTCTGCGCCACTTCTCGCTCTTTGATTTGCTCTCCGGAGACGTTACTTTGTGCCATCACTTTCGACGGCATGTTCTCCTGTTACAAAGCCCAATTTTGTGCATTCTGAATATTTTCGCCAGATTTTGGCCAATATATCAGGGGAACATGAAGTGGAAAGAGGTATACTAAATTTCAGCTCCAAAGGCATCGCCTTAAAGTTGCAAATTAGAGGCGGAGGCCTTTCAAGAGGCGTTCGAAAATTCTGCGTCTCTTCGTTAAACAGTCACTGTCTCGAAACATCTGCGCCATTTCTTGCTCTTTGATTTGCTCTCCGGAGCCGTTACTTTGTGCCATCTCTTTCGACGGCATGTTCTCCTGTTACAAAGCCCAATTTTGTGCATTCTGAATATTTTCGCCAGATTTTGGCCAATATATCAGGGGAACATGAAGTGAAAAGAGGTACACTAAATTTCAGCTTCAAAGGCATATCCTTAAAGTTGCAAATTAGAGGCGGAGGCCTTTCAAGAGGCGTTCGAAAATTCTGCGTCTCTTCGTTAAACAGTCACAGTCTGGAAACGTCTGCGCCACTTCTCGCTCTTTGATTTGCTCTCCGGAGACGTTACTTTGTGCCATCTCTTTCGACGGCATGTTCTCCTGTTACAAAGCCCAATTTTGTGCATTATGAGAATTTTTGCCAGATTTTGGCCAATATATCAGGGGAACATGAAGTGGAAAGAGGTATACTAAATTTCAGCTTCAAAGGCATATCCTTAAAGTTGGAAATTAGAGGCGGAGGCCTTTCAAGAGGCGTTCGAAAATTCTGCGTCTCTTCGTTAAACAGTCACAGTCTGGAAACGTCTGCGCCACTTCTCGCTCTTTGATTTGCTCTCCGGAGACGTTACTTTGTGCCATCTCTTTCGACGGCATGTTCTCCTGTTACAAAGCCCAATTTTGTGCATTATGAAAATTTTTGCCAGATTTTGGCCAATATATCAGGGGAACATGAAGTGGAAAGAGGTATACTAAATTTCAGCTTCAAAGGCATATCCTTAAAGTTGGAAATTAGAGGCGGAGGCCTTTCAAGAGGCGTTCGAAAATTCTGCGTCTCTTCGTCAAACAGTCACAGTCTGGAAACGTCTGCGCCACTTCTCGCTCTTTGATTTGCTCTCCGGAGACGTTACTTTGTGCCATCTCTTTCGACGGCATGTTCTCCTGTTACAAAGTCCAATTTTGTGCATTATGAAAATTTTTGCCAGATTTTGGCCAATATATCAGGGGAACATGAAGTGGAAAGAGGTATAATAAATTTCAGCTTCAAAGGCATATCCTTAAAGTTGCAAATTAGAGGCGGAGGCCTTTCAAGAGGCGTTCGAAAATTCTGCGTCTCTTCGTTAAACAGTCACAGTCTGGAAACGTCTGCGCCACTTCTCGCTCTTTGATTTGCTCTCCGGAGACGTTACTTTGTGCCATCTCTTTCGACGGCATGTTCTCCTGTTACAAAGCCCAATTTTGTGCATTCTGAAAATTTTCGCCAGATTTTGGCCAATATATCAGGGGAACATGAAGTGGAAAGAGGTATACTAAATTTCAGCTTCAATGGCATATCCTTAAAGTTGCAAATTAGAGGCGGAGGCCTTTCAAGAGGCGTTCGAAAATTCTGCGTCTCTTCGTTAAACAGTCACTGTCTCGAAACATCTGCGCCACTTCTTGCTCTTTGATTTGCTCTCCGGAGCCGTTACTTTGTGCCATCTCTTTCGACGGCATGTTCTCCTGTTACAAAGCCCAATTTTGTGCATTCTGAATATTTTCGCCAGATTTTGGCCAATATATCAGGGGAACATGAAGTGAAAAGAGGTGCACTAAATTTCAGCTTCAAAGGCATATCCTTAAAGTTGCAAATTAGAGGCGGAGGCCTTTCAAGAGGCGTTCGAAAATTCTGCGTCTCTTCGTTAAACAGTCACAGTCTGGAAACGTCTGCGCCACTTCTCGTTCTTTGATTTGCTCTCCGGAGACGTTACTTTGTGCCATCTCTTTCGACGGCATGTTCTCCTGTTACAAAGCCCAATTTTGTGCATTCTGAATATTTTCGCCAGATTTTGGCCAATATATCACGGGAACATGAAGTGGAAAGAGGTATACTAAATTTCAGCTCCAAAGGCATCGCCTTAAAGTTGCAAATTAGAGGCGGAGGCCTTTCAAGAGGCGTTCGAAAATTCTGCGTCTCTTCGTTAAACAGTCACAGTCTGGAAACGTCTGCGCAACTTCTCGCTCTTTGATTTGCTCTCCGGAGACGTTACTTTGTGCCATCTCTTTCGACGGCATGTTCTCCTGTTACAAAGCCCAATTTTGTGCATTATGAAAATTTTTGCCAAATTTTGGCCAATATATCAGGAGAACATGAAGTGGAAAGAGGTATACTAATTTTCAGCTTCAAAGGCATCGCCTTAAAGTTGCCAATAAGAGGCGGAGGCCTTTTAAGAGGCGTTCGAAAATTCTGCGTCTCTTCGTTAAACAGTCACAGTCTGGAAACGTCTGCGCAACTTCTCGCTCTCTGATTTGCTCTCCGGAGACGTTACTTTGTGCCATCTCTTTCGACGGCATGTTCTCCTGTTACAAAGCCCAATTTTGTGCATTATGAAAATTCTTGCCAAATTTTGGCCAATATATCAGGGGAACATGAAGTGGAAAGAGGTATACTAAATTTCAGCTTCAAAGGCATATCCTTAAAGTTGCAAATTAGAGGCGGAGGCCTTTCACGAGGCGTTCGAAAATTCTGCGTCTCTTCGTTAAACAGTCACTGTCTCGAAACATCTGCGCCACTTCTTGCTCTTTGATTTGCTCTCCGGAGCCGTTACTTTGTGCCATCTCTTTCGACGGCATGTTCTCCTCTTACAAAGCCCATTTTTGTGCATTCTGAATATTTTCGCCAGATTTTCGCCAATATATCAGGGGAACATGAAGTGAAAAGAGGTACACTAAATTTCAGCTTCAAAGGCATATCCTTAAAGTTGCAAATTAGAGGCGGAGGCCTTTCATGAGGCGTTCGAAAATTCTGCGTCTCTTCGTTAAGCAGTCACTGTCTCGAAACATCTGCGCCACTTCTCGCTCTTGGATTTGCTCTCCGGAGCCGTTACTTTGTGCCATCTCTTTCGACAGAATGTTCTCCTGTTACAAAGCCCAATTTTGTGCATTCTGATAATTTTCGCCAGATTTTAGCCAATATATCAGGGGAACATGAAGTGGAAAGAGGTATACTAAATTTCAGCTTCAAAGGCATATCCTTAAAGTTGCAAATTAGAGGCGGAGGCCTTTCATGAGGCGTTCGAAAATTCTGCGTCTCTTCGTTAAGCAGTCACTGTCTCGAAACATCTGCGCCACTTCTCGCTCTTTGATTTGCTCTCCGGAGCCGTTACTTTGTGCCATCCCTTTCGACGGCATGTTCTCCTGTTACAAAGCCCAATTTTGTGCATTATGAAAATTTTTGCCAAATTTTGGCCAATATATCAGGAGAACATGAAGTGGAAAGAGGTATACTAATTTTCAGCTTCAAAGGCATCGCCTTAAAGTTGCCAATAAGAGGCGGAGGCCTTTCAAGAGGCGTTCGAAAATTCTGCGTCTCTTCGTTAAACAGTCACTGTCTCGAAACATCTGCGCCACTTCTTGCCCTTTGATTTGCTCTCCGGAGCCGTTACTTTGTGCCATCTCTTTCGACGGCATGTTCTCCTGTTACAAAGCCCAATTTTGTGCATTCTGAATATTTTCGCCAGATTTTGGCCAATATATCAGGGGAACATGAAGTGAAAAGAGGTGCACTAAATTTCAGCTTCAAAGGCATATCCTTAAAGTTGCAAATTAGAGGCGGAGGCCTTTCAAGAGGCGTTCGAAAATTCTGCGTCTCTTCGTTAAACAGTCACAGTCTGGAAACGTCTGCGCCACTTCTCGCTCTTTGATTTGCTCTCCGGAGACGTTACTTTGTGCCATCACTTTCGACGGCATGTTCTCCTGTTACAAAGCCCAATTTTGTGCATTCTGAATATTTTCGCCAGATTTTGGCCAATATATCAGGGGAACATGAAGTGGAAAGAGGTATACTAAATTTCAGCTCCAAAGGCATCGCCTTAAAGTTGCAAATTAGAGGCGGAGGCCTTTCAAGAGGCGTTCGAAAATTCTGCGTCTCTTCGTTAAACAGTCACTGTCTCGAAACATCTGCGCCATTTCTTGCTCTTTGATTTGCTCTCCGGAGCCGTTACTTTGTGCCATCTCTTTCGACGGCATGTTCTCCTGTTACAAAGCCCAATTTTGTGCATTCTGAATATTTTCGCCAGATTTTGGCCAATATATCAGGGGAACATGAAGTGAAAAGAGGTACACTAAATTTCAGCTTCAAAGGCATATCCTTAAAGTTGCAAATTAGAGGCGGAGGCCTTTCAAGAGGCGTTCGAAAATTCTGCGTCTCTTCGTTAAACAGTCACAGTCTGGAAACGTCTGCGCCACTTCTCGCTCTTTGATTTGCTCTCCGGAGACGTTACTTTGTGCCATCTCTTTCGACGGCATGTTCTCCTGTTACAAAGCCCAATTTTGTGCATTATGAGAATTTTTGCCAGATTTTGGCCAATATATCAGGGGAACATGAATTGGAAAGAGGTATACTAAATTTCAGCTTCAAAGGCATATCCTTAAAGTTGGAAATTAGAGGCGGAGGCCTTTCAAGAGGCGTTCGAAAATTCTGCGTCTCTTCGTTAAACAGTCACAGTCTGGAAACGTCTGCGCCACTTCTCGCTCTTTGATTTGCTCTCCGGAGACGTTACTTTGTGCCATCTCTTTCGACGGCATGTTCTCCTGTTACAAAGCCCAATTTTGTGCATTATGAAAATTTTTGCCAGATTTTGGCCAATATATCAGGGGAACATGAAGTGGAAAGAGGTATACTAAATTTCAGCTTCAAAGGCATATCCTTAAAGTTGGAAATTAGAGGCGGAGGCCTTTCAAGAGGCGTTCGAAAATTCTGCGTCTCTTCGTCAAACAGTCACAGTCTGGAAACGTCTGCGCCACTTCTCGCTCTTTGATTTGCTCTCCGGAGACGTTACTTTGTGCCATCTCTTTCGACGGCATGTTCTCCTGTTACAAAGCCCAATTTTGTGCATTCTGAATATTTTCGCCAGATTTTGGCCAATATATCAGGGGAACATGAAGTGAAAAGAGGTACACTAAATTTCAGCTTCAAAGGCATATCCTTAAAGTTGCAAATTAGAGGCGGAGGCCTTTCAAGAGGCGTTCGAAAATTCTGCGTCTCTTCGTTAAACAGTCACAGTCTGGAAACGTCTGCGCCACTTCTCGCTCTTTGATTTGCTCTCCGGAGACGTTACTTTGTGCCATCTCTTTCGACGGCATGTTCTCCTGTTACAAAGCCCAATTTTGTGCATTATGAGAATTTTTGCCAGATTTTGGCCAATATATCAGGGGAACATGAAGTGGAAAGAGGTATACTAAATTTCAGCTTCAAAGGCATATCCTTAAAGTTGGAAATTAGAGGCGGAGGCCTTTCAAGAGGCGTTCGAAAATTCTGCGTCTCTTCGTTAAACAGTCACAGTCTGGAAACGTCTGCGCCACTTCTCGCTCTTTGATTTGCTCTCCGGAGACGTTACTTTGTGCCATCTCTTTCGACGGCATGTTCTCCTGTTACAAAGCCCAATTTTGTGCATTATGAAAATTTTTGCCAGATTTTGGCCAATATATCAGGGGAACATGAAGTGGAAAGAGGTATACTAAATTTCAGCTTCAAAGGCATATCCTTAAAGTTGGAAATTAGAGGCGGAGGCCTTTCAAGAGGCGTTCGAAAATTCTGCGTCTCTTCGTCAAACAGTCACAGTCTGGAAACGTCTGCGCCACTTCTCGCTCTTTGATTTGCTCTCCGGAGACGTTACTTTGTGCCATCTCTTTCGACGGCATGTTCTCCTGTTACAAAGTCCAATTTTGTGCATTATGAAAATTTTTGCCAGATTTTGGCCAATATATCAGGGGAACATGAAGTGGAAAGAGGTATAATAAATTTCAGCTTCAAAGGCATATCCTTAAAGTTGCAAATTAGAGGCGGAGGCCTTTCAAGAGGCGTTCGAAAATTCTGCGTCTCTTCGTTAAACAGTCACAGTCTGGAAACGTCTGCGCCACTTCTCGCTCTTTGATTTGCTCTCCGGAGACGTTACTTTGTGCCATCTCTTTCGACGGCATGTTCTCCTGTTACAAAGCCCAATTTTGTGCATTCTGAAAATTTTCGCCAGATTTTGGCCAATATATCAGGGGAACATGAAGTGGAAAGAGGTATACTAAATTTCAGCTTCAATGGCATATCCTTAAAGTTGCAAATTAGAGGCGGAGGCCTTTCAAGAGGCGTTCGAAAATTCTGCGTCTCTTCGTTAAACAGTCACTGTCTCGAAACATCTGCGCCACTTCTTGCTCTTTGATTTGCTCTCCGGAGCCGTTACTTTGTGCCATCTCTTTCGACGGCATGTTCTCCTGTTACAAAGCCCAATTTTGTGCATTCTGAATATTTTCGCCAGATTTTGGCCAATATATCAGGGGAACATGAAGTGAAAAGAGGTGCACTAAATTTCAGCTTCAAAGGCATATCCTTAAAGTTGCAAATTAGAGGCGGAGGCCTTTCAAGAGGCGTTCGAAAATTCTGCGTCTCTTCGTTAAACAGTCACAGTCTGGAAACGTCTGCGCCACTCCTCGTTCTTTGATTTGCTCTCCGGAGACGTTACTTTGTGCCATCTCTTTCGACGGCATGTTCTCCTGTTACAAAGCCCAATTTTGTGCATTCTGAATATTTTCGCCAGATTTTGGCCAATATATCACGGGAACATGAAGTGGAAAGAGGTATACTAAATTTCAGCTCCAAAGGCATCGCCTTAAAGTTGCAAATTAGAGGCGGAGGCCTTTCAAGAGGCGTTCGAAAATTCTGCGTCTCTTCGTTAAACAGTCACAGTCTGGAAACGTCTGCGCAACTTCTCGCTCTTTGATTTGCTCTCCGGAGACGTTACTTTGTGCCATCTCTTTCGACGGCATGTTCTCCTGTTACAAAGCCCAATTTTGTGCATTATGAAAATTTTTGCCAAATTTTGGCCAATATATCAGGAGAACATGAAGTGGAAAGAGGTATACTAATTTTCAGCTTCAAAGGCATCGCCTTAAAGTTGCCAATAAGAGGCGGAGGCCTTTTAAGAGGCGTTCGAAAATTCTGCGTCTCTTCGTTAAACAGTCACAGTCTGGAAACGTCTGCGCAACTTCTCGCTCTCTGATTTGCTCTCCGGAGACGTTACTTTGTGCCATCTCTTTCGACGGCATGTTCTCCTGTTACAAAGCCCAATTTTGTGCATTATGAAAATTCTTGCCAAATTTTGGCCAATATATCAGGGGAACATGAAGTGGAAAGAGGTATACTAAATTTCAGCTTCAAAGGCATATCCTTAAAGTTGCAAATTAGAGGCGGAGGCCTTTCACGAGGCGTTCGAAAATTCTGCGTCTCTTCGTTAAACAGTCACTGTCTCGAAACATCTGCGCCACTTCTTGCTCTTTGATTTGCTCTCCGGAGCCGTTACTTTGTGCCATCTCTTTCGACGGCATGTTCTCCTCTTACAAAGCCCATTTTTGTGCATTCTGAATATTTTCGCCAGATTTTCGCCAATATATCAGGGGAACATGAAGTGAAAAGAGGTACACTAAATTTCAGCTTCAAAGGCATATCCTTAAAGTTGCAAATTAGAGGCGGAGGCCTTTCATGAGGCGTTCGAAAATTCTGCGTCTCTTCGTTAAGCAGTCACTGTCTCGAAACATCTGCGCCACTTCTCGCTCTTGGATTTGCTCTCCGGAGCCGTTACTTTGTGCCATCTCTTTCGACAGAATGTTCTCCTGTTACAAAGCCCAATTTTGTGCATTCTGATAATTTTCGCCAGATTTTAGCCAATATATCAGGGGAACATGAAGTGGAAAGAGGTATACTAAATTTCAGCTTCAAAGGCATATCCTTAAAGTTGCAAATTAGAGGCGGAGGCCTTTCATGAGGCGTTCGAAAATTCTGCGTCTCTTCGTTAAGCAGTCACTGTCTCGAAACATCTGCGCCACTTCTCGCTCTTTGATTTGCTCTCCGGAGCCGTTACTTTGTGCCATCCCTTTCGACGGCATGTTCTCCTGTTACAAAGCCCAATTTTGTGCATTATGAAAATTTTTGCCAAATTTTGGCCAATATATCAGGAGAACATGAAGTGGAAAGAGGTATACTAATTTTCAGCTTCAAAGGCATCGCCTTAAAGTTGCCAATAAGAGGCGGAGGCCTTTCAAGAGGCGTTCGAAAATTCTGCGTCTCTTCGTTAAACAGTCACTGTCTCGAAACATCTGCGCCACTTCTTGCCCTTTGATTTGCTCTCCGGAGCCGTTACTTTGTGCCATCTCTTTCGACGGCATGTTCTCCTGTTACAAAGCCCAATTTTGTGCATTCTGAATATTTTCGCCAGATTTTGGCCAATATATCAGGGGAACATGAAGTGAAAAGAGGTGCACTAAATTTCAGCTTCAAAGGCATATCCTTAAAGTTGCAAATTAGAGGCGGAGGCCTTTCAAGAGGCGTTCGAAAATTCTGCGTCTCTTCGTTAAACAGTCACAGTCTGGAAACGTCTGCGCCACTTCTCGCTCTTTGATTTGCTCTCCGGAGACGTTACTTTGTGCCATCACTTTCGACGGCATGTTCTCCTGTTACAAAGCCCAATTTTGTGCATTCTGAATATTTTCGCCAGATTTTGGCCAATATATCAGGGGAACATGAAGTGGAAAGAGGTATACTAAATTTCAGCTCCAAAGGCATCGCCTTAAAGTTGCAAATTAGAGGCGGAGGCCTTTCAAGAGGCGTTCGAAAATTCTGCGTCTCTTCGTTAAACAGTCACTGTCTCGAAACATCTGCGCCATTTCTTGCTCTTTGATTTGCTCTCCGGAGCCGTTACTTTGTGCCATCTCTTTCGACGGCATGTTCTCCTGTTACAAAGCCCAATTTTGTGCATTCTGAATATTTTCGCCAGATTTTGGCCAATATATCAGGGGAACATGAAGTGAAAAGAGGTACACTAAATTTCAGCTTCAAAGGCATATCCTTAAAGTTGCAAATTAGAGGCGGAGGCCTTTCAAGAGGCGTTCGAAAATTCTGCGTCTCTTCGTTAAACAGTCACAGTCTGGAAACGTCTGCGCCACTTCTCGCTCTTTGATTTGCTCTCCGGAGACGTTACTTTGTGCCATCTCTTTCGACGGCATGTTCTCCTGTTACAAAGCCCAATTTTGTGCATTATGAGAATTTTTGCCAGATTTTGGCCAATATATCAGGGGAACATGAATTGGAAAGAGGTATACTAAATTTCAGCTTCAAAGGCATATCCTTAAAGTTGGAAATTAGAGGCGGAGGCCTTTCAAGAGGCGTTCGAAAATTCTGCGTCTCTTCGTTAAACAGTCACAGTCTGGAAACGTCTGCGCCACTTCTCGCTCTTTGATTTGCTCTCCGGAGACGTTACTTTGTGCCATCTCTTTCGACGGCATGTTCTCCTGTTACAAAGCCCAATTTTGTGCATTATGAAAATTTTTGCCAGATTTTGGCCAATATATCAGGGGAACATGAAGTGGAAAGAGGTATACTAAATTTCAGCTTCAAAGGCATATCCTTAAAGTTGGAAATTAGAGGCGGAGGCCTTTCAAGAGGCGTTCGAAAATTCTGCGTCTCTTCGTCAAACAGTCACAGTCTGGAAACGTCTGCGCCACTTCTCGCTCTTTGATTTGCTCTCCGGAGACGTTACTTTGTGCCATCTCTTTCGACGGCATGTTCTCCTGTTACAAAGTCCAATTTTGTGCATTATGAAAATTTTTGCCAGATTTTGGCCAATATATCAGGGGAACATGAAGTGGAAAGAGGTATAATAAATTTCAGCTTCAAAGGCATATCCTTAAAGTTGCAAATTAGAGGCGGAGGCCTTTCAAGAGGCGTTCGAAAATTCTGCGTCTCTTCGTTAAACAGTCACAGTCTGGAAACGTCTGCGCCACTTCTCGCTCTTTGATTTGCTCTCCGGAGACGTTACTTTGTGCCATCTCTTTCGACGGCATGTTCTCCTGTTACAAAGCCCAATTTTGTGCATTCTGAAAATTTTCGCCAGATTTTGGCCAATATATCAGGGGAACATGAAGTGGAAAGAGGTATACTAAATTTCAGCTTCAATGGCATATCCTTAAAGTTGCAAATTAGAGGCGGAGGCCTTTCAAGAGGCGTTCGAAAATTCTGCGTCTCTTCGTTAAACAGTCACTGTCTCGAAACATCTGCGCCACTTCTTGCTCTTTGATTTGCTCTCCGGAGCCGTTACTTTGTGCCATCTCTTTCGACGGCATGTTCTCCTGTTACAAAGCCCAATTTTGTGCATTCTGAATATTTTCGCCAGATTTTGGCCAATATATCAGGGGAACATGAAGTGAAAAGAGGTGCACTAAATTTCAGCTTCAAAGGCATATCCTTAAAGTTGCAAATTAGAGGCGGAGGCCTTTCAAGAGGCGTTCGAAAATTCTGCGTCTCTTCGTTAAACAGTCACAGTCTGGAAACGTCTGCGCCACTTCTCGTTCTTTGATTTGCTCTCCGGAGACGTTACTTTGTGCCATCTCTTTCGACGGCATGTTCTCCTGTTACAAAGCCCAATTTTGTGCATTCTGAATATTTTCGCCAGATTTTGGCCAATATATCACGGGATCATGAAGTGGAAAGAGGTATACTAAATTTCAGCTCCAAAGGCATCGCCTTAAAGTTGCAAATTAGAGGCGGAGGCCTTTCAAGAGGCGTTCGAAAATTCTGCGTCTCTTCGTTAAACAGTCACAGTCTGGAAACGTCTGCGCAACTTCTCGCTCTTTGATTTGCTCTCCGGAGACGTTACTTTGTGCCATCTCTTTCGACGGCATGTTCTCCTGTTACAAAGCCCAATTTTGTGCATTATGAAAATTTTTGCCAAATTTTGGCCAATATATCAGGAGAACATGAAGTGGAAAGAGGTATACTAATTTTCAGCTTCAAAGGCATCGCCTTAAAGTTGCCAATAAGAGGCGGAGGCCTTTTAAGAGGCGTTCGAAAATTCTGCGTCTCTTCGTTAAACAGTCACAGTCTGGAAACGTCTGCGCAACTTCTCGCTCTCTGATTTGCTCTCCGGAGACGTTACTTTGTGCCATCTCTTTCGACGGCATGTTCTCCTGTTACAAAGCCCAATTTTGTGCATTATGAAAATTCTTGCCAAATTTTGGCCAATATATCAGGGGAACATGAAGTGGAAAGAGGTATACTAAATTTCAGCTTCAAAGGCATATCCTTAAAGTTGCAAATTAGAGGCGGAGGCCTTTCACGAGGCGTTCGAAAATTCTGCGTCTCTTCGTTAAACAGTCACTGTCTCGAAACATCTGCGCCACTTCTTGCTCTTTGATTTGCTCTCCGGAGCCGTTACTTTGTGCCATCTCTTTCGACGGCATGTTCTCCTCTTACAAAGCCCAATTTTGTGCATTCTGAATATTTTCGCCAGATTTTCGCCAATATATCAGGGGAACATGAAGTGAAAAGAGGTACACTAAATTTCAGCTTCAAAGGCATATCCTTAAAGTTGCAAATTAGAGGCGGAGGCCTTTCATGAGGCGTTCGAAAATTCTGCGTCTCTTCGTTAAGCAGTCACTGTCTCGAAACATCTGCGCCACTTCTCGCTCTTGGATTTGCTCTCCGGAGCCGTTACTTTGTGCCATCTCTTTCGACAGAATGTTCTCCTGTTACAAAGCCCAATTTTGTGCATTCTGATAATTTTCGCCAGATTTTAGCCAATATATCAGGGGAACATGAAGTGGAAAGAGGTATACTAAATTTCAGCTTCAAAGGCATATCCTTAAAGTTGCAAATTAGAGGCGGAGGCCTTTCATGAGGCGTTCGAAAATTCTGCGTCTCTTCGTTAAGCAGTCACTGTCTCGAAACATCTGCGCCACTTCTCGCTCTTTGATTTGCTCTCCGGAGCCGTTACTTTGTGCCATCCCTTTCGACGGCATGTTCTCCTGTTACAAAGCCCAATTTTGTGCATTATGAAAATTTTTGCCAAATTTTGGCCAATATATCAGGAGAACATGAAGTGGAAAGAGGTATACTAATTTTCAGCTTCAAAGGCATCGCCTTAAAGTTGCCAATAAGAGGCGGAGGCCTTTCAAGAGGCGTTCGAAAATTCTGCGTCTCTTCGTTAAACAGTCACTGTCTCGAAACATCTGCGCCACTTCTTGCTCTTTGATTTGCTCTCCGGAGACGTTACTTTGTGCCATCTCTTTCGACGGCATGTTCTCCTGTTACAAAGCCCAATTTTGTGCATTCTGAATATTTTCGCCAGATTTTGGCCAATATATCAGGGGAACATGAAGTGAAAAGCGGTACACTAAATTTCAGCTTCTAAGGCATATCCTTAAAGTTGCAAATTAGAGGCGGAGGCCTTTCAAGAGGCGTTCGAAAATTCTGCGTCTCTTCGTTAAACAGTCACAGTCTGGAAACGTCTGCGCCACTTCTCGCTCTTTGATTTGCTCTCCGGAGACGTTACTTTGTGCCATCTCTTTCGACGGCATGTTCTCCTGTTACAAAGCCCAATTTTGTGCATTCTGATAATTTCCGCCAGATTTTGCCCAATATATCAGGAGAACATGAAGTGGAAAGAGGTATACTAAATTTCAGCTTCAAAGGCATCGCCTTAAAGTTGCAAATCAGAGGCGGAGGCCTTTCAAGAGGCGTTCGAAAATTCTGCGTCTCTTTGTTAAACAGTCACAGTCTGGAAACGTCTGCGCAACTTCTCGCTCTTTGATTTGCTCTCCGGAGACGTTACTTTGTGCCATCTCTTTCGACGGCATGTTCTCCTGTTACAAAGCCCAATTTTGTGCATTATGAAAATTTTTGCCAAATTTTGGCCAATATATCAGGAGAACATGAAGTGGAAAGAGGTATACTAATTTTCAGCTTCAAAGGCATCGCCTTAAAGTTGCCAATAAGAGGCGGAGGCCTTTCAAGAGGCGTTCGAAAATTCTGCGTCTCTTCGTTAAACAGTCACTGTCTCGAAACATCTGCGCCACTTCTTGCTCTTTGATTTGCTCTCCGGAGCCGTTACTTTGTGCCATCTCTTTCGACAGAATGTTCTCCTGTTACAAAGCCCAATTTTGTGCATTCTGATAATTTTCGCCAGATTTTGCCCAATATATCAGGAGAACATGAAGTGGAAAGAGGTATACTAAATTTCAGCTTCAAAGGCATCGCCTTAAAGTTGCCAATAAGAGGCACAGGCCTTTCAAGAGGCGTCCGAAAATTATGCGTCTCTTCGTTAAACAGTCACTGTCTCGAAACATCTGCGCCATTTCTTGCTCTTTGATTTGCTCTCCGGAGCCGTTACTTTGTGCCATCTCTTTCGACGCCATGTTCTCCTGTTACAAAGCCCAATTTTGTGCATTCTGAATATTTTCGCCAGATTTTGGCCAATATATCAGGGGAACATGAAGTGAAAAGAGGTACACTAAATTTCAGCTTCAAAGGCATATCCTTAAAGTTGCAAATTAGAGGCGGAGGCCTTTCAAGAGGCGTTCGAAAATTCTGCGTCTCTTCGTTAAACAGTCACAGTCTGGAAACGTCTGCGCCACTTCTCGCTCTTTGATTTGCTCTCCGGAGACGTTACTTTGTGCCATCTCTTTCGACGGCATGTTCTCCTGTTACAAAGCCCAATTTTGTGCATTATGAAAATTTTTGCCAGATTTTGGCCAATATATCAGGGGAACATGAAGTGGAAAGAGGTATACTAAATTTCAGCTTCAAAGGCATATCCTTAAAGTTGGAAATTAGAGGCGGAGGCCTTTCAAGAGGCGTTCGAAAATTCTGCGTCTCTTCGTTAAGCAGTTACAGTCTGGAAACGTCTGCGCCACTTCTCGCTCTTTGATTGGCTCTCCGGAGACGTTACTTTGTGCCATCTCTTTCGACAGCATGTTCTCCTGTTACAAAGCCCAATTTTGTGCATTCTGAATATTTTCGCCAGATTTTGGCCAATATATCAGGGGAACATGATGTGAAAAGAGGTACACTAAATTTCAGCTTCAAAGGCATATCCTTAAAGTTGCAAATTAGAGGCGGAGACCTTTCAAGAGGCGTTCGAAAATTCTGCGTCTCTTCGTTAAACAGTCACAGTCTGGAAACGTCTGCGCCACTTCTCGCTCTTTGATTTGCTCTCCGGAGACGTTACTTTGTGCCATCTCTTTCGACGGCATGTTCTCCTGTTACAAAGCCCAATTTTGTGCATTATGAAAATTTTTGCCAGATTTTGGCCAATATATCAGGGGAACATGAAGTGGAAAAAGGTATAAAAAATTTCAGCTTCAAAGGCATATCCTTAAAGTTGCAAATTAGAGGCGGAGGCCTTTCAAGAGGCGTTCGAGAATTCTGCGTCTCTTCGTTAAACAGTCACAGTCTGGAAACGTCTGCGCCACTTCTCGCTCTTTGATTTGCTCTCCGGAGACGTTACTTTGTGCCATCTCTTTCGACGGCATGTTCTCCTGTTACAAAGCCCAATTTTGTGCATTCTGAAAATTTTCGCCAGATTTTGGCCAATATATCAGGGGAACATGAAGTGGAAAGAGGTATACTAAATTTCAGCTTCAATGGCATATCCTTAAAGTTGCAAATTAGAGGCGGAGGCCTTTCAAGAGGCGTTCGACAATTCTGCGTCTCTTCGTTAAACAGTTACAGTCTGGAAACGTCTGCGCCACTTCTCGCTCTTTGATTGGCTCTCCGGAGACGTTACTTTGTGCCATCTCTTTCGACGGCATGTTCTCCTGTTACAAAGCCCAATTTTGTGCATTCTGAATATTTTCGCCGGGTTTTGGCCAATATATCAGGGGAACATGATGTGAAAAGAGGTACACTAAATTTCAGCTTCAAAGGCATATCCTTAAAGTTGCAAATTAGAGGCGGAGACCTTTCAAGAGGCGTTCGAAAGTTCTGCGTCTCTTCGTTAAACAGTCACAGTCTGGAAACGTCTGCGCCACTTCTCGCTCTTTGATTTGCTCTCCGGAGACGTTACTTTGTGCCATCTCTTTCGACGGCATGTTCTCCTGCTGCAAAGCCCAATTTTGTGCATTATGAAAATTTTTGCCAGATTTTGGCCAATATATCAGGGGAACATGAAGTGGAAAGAGGTATAATAAATTTCAGCTTCAAAGGCATATCCTTAAAGTTGCAAATTAGAGGCGGAGGCCTTTCAAGAGGCGTTCGAAAATTCTGCGTCTCTTCGTTAAACAGTCACAGTCTGGAAACGTCTGCGCCACTTCTCGCTCTTTGATTTGCTCTCCGGAGACGTTACTTTGTGCCATCTCTTTCGACGGCATGTTCTCCTGTTACAAAGCCCAATTTTGTGCATTCTGAAAATTTTCGCCAGATTTTGGCCAATATATCAGGGGAACATGAAGTGGAAAGAGGTATACTAAATTTCAGCTTCAATGGCATATCCTTAAAGTTGCAAATTAGAGGCGGAGGCCTTTCAAGAGGCGTTCGAAAATTCTGCGTCTCTTCGTTAAACAGTCACTGTCTCGAAACATCTGCGCCATTTCTTGCTCTTTGATTGGCTCTCCGGAGACGTTACTTTGTGCCATCTCTTTCAACGGCATGTTCTCCTGTTACAAAGCCCAATTTTGTGCATTCTGAATATTTTCGCCAGGTTTTGGCCTATATATCAGGGGAACATGATGTGAAAAGAGGTACACTAAATTTCAGCTTCAAAGGCATATCCTTAAAGTTGCAAATTAGAGGCGGAGACCTTTCAAGAGGCGTTCGAAAGTTCTGCGTCTCTTCGTTAAACAGTCACAGTCTGGAAACGTCTGCGCCACTTCTCGCTCTTTGATTTGCTCTCCGGAGACGTTACTTTGTGCCATCTCTTTCGACGGCATGTTCTCCTGTTACAAAGCCCAATTTTGTGCATTATGAAAATTTTTGCCAGATTTTGGCCAATATATCAGGGGAACATGAAGTGGAAAGAGGTATAATAAATTTCAGCTTCAAAGGCATATCCTTAAAGTTGCAAATTAGAGGCGGAGGCCTTTCAAGAGGCGTTCGAAAATTCTGCGTCTCTTCGTTAAACAGTCACAGTCTGGAAACGTCTGCGCCACTTCTCGCTCTTTGATTTGCTCTCCGGAGACGTTACTTTGTGCCATCTCTTTCGACGGCATGTTCTCCTGTTACAAAGCCCAATTTTGTGCATTCTGAAAATTTTCGCCAGATTTTGGCCAATATATCAGGGGAACATGAAGTGGAAAGAGGTATACTAAATTTCAGCTTCAATGGCATATCCTTAAAGTTGCAAATTAGAGGCGGAGGCCTTTCAAGAGGCGTTCGAAAATTCTGCGTCTCTTCGTTAAACAGTCACTGTCTCGAAACATCTGCGCCATTTCTTGCTCTTTGATTTGCTCTCCGGAGCCGTTACTTTGTGCCATATCTTTCGACGCCATGTTCTCCTGTTACAAAGCCCAATTTTGTGCATTCTGAATATTTTCGCCAGATTTTGGCCAATATATCAGGGGAACATGAAGTGAAAAGAGGTACACTAAATTTCAGCTTCAAAGGCATATCCTTAAAGTTGCAAATTAGAGGCGGAGGCCTTTCAAGAGGCGTTCGAAAATTCTGCGTCTCTTCGTTAAACAGTCACAGTCTGGAAACGTCTGCGCCACTTCTCGCCCTTTGATTTGCTCTCCGGAGACGTTACTTTGTGCCATCTCTTTCGACGGCATGTTCTCCTGTTACAAAGCCCAATTTTGTGCATTATGAAAATTTTTGCCAGATTTTGGCCAATATATCAGGGGAACATGAAGTGGAAAGAGGTATACTAAATTTCAGCTTCAAAGGCATATCCTTAAAGTTGCAAATTAGAGGCGGAGACCTTTCAAGAGGCGTTCGAAAGTTCTGCGTCTCTTCGTTAAACAGTCACAGTCTGGAAACGTCTGCGCCACTTCTCGCTCTTTGATTTGCTCTCCGGAGACGTTACTTTGTGCCATCTCTTTCGACGGCATGTTCTCCTGTTACAAAGCCCAATTTTGTGCATTATGAAAATTTTTGCCAGATTTTGGCCAATATATCAGGGGAACATGAAGTGGAAAGAGGTATAATAAATTTCAGCTTCAAAGGCATATCCTTAAAGTTGCAAATTAGAGGCGGAGGCCTTTCAAGAGGCGTTCGAAAATTCTGCGTCTCTTCGTTAAACAGTCACAGTCTGGAAACGTCTGCGCCACTTCTCGCTCTTTGATTTGCTCTCCGGAGACGTTACTTTGTGCCATCTCTTTCGACGGCATGTTCTCCTGTTACAAAGCCCAATTTTGTGCATTCTGAAAATTTTCGCCAGATTTTGGCCAATATATCAGGGGAACATGAAGTGGAAAGAGGTATACTAAATTTCAGCTTCAATGGCATATCCTTAAAGTTGCAAATTAGAGGCGGAGGCCTTTCAAGAGGCGTTCGAAAATTCTGCGTCTCTTCGTTAAACAGTCACTGTCTCGAAACATCTGCGCCATTTCTTGCTCTTTGATTTGCTCTCCGGAGCCGTTACTTTGTGCCATATCTTTCGACGCCATGTTCTCCTGTTACAAAGCCCAATTTTGTGCATTCTGAATATTTTCGCCAGATTTTGGCCAATATATCAGGGGAACATGAAGTGAAAAGAGGTACACTAAATTTCAGCTTCAAAGGCATATCCTTAAAGTTGCAAATTAGAGGCGGAGGCCTTTCAAGAGGCGTTCGAAAATTCTGCGTCTCTTCGTTAAACAGTCACAGTCTGGAAACGTCTGCGCCACTTCTCGCCCTTTGATTTGCTCTCCGGAGACGTTACTTTGTGCCATCTCTTTCGACGGCATGTTCTCCTGTTACAAAGCCCAATTTTGTGCATTATGAAAATTTTTGCCAGATTTTGGCCAATATATCAGGGGAACATGAAGTGGAAAGAGGTATACTAAATTTCAGCTTCAAAGGCATATCCTTAAAGTTGGAAATTAGAGGCGGAGGCCTTTCAAGAGGCGTTCGAAAATTCTGCGTCTCTTCGTTAAACAGTTACAGTCTGGAAACGTCTGCGCCACTTCTCGCTCTTTGATTGGCTCTCCGGAGACGTTACTTTGTGCCTTCTCTTTCGACGGCATGTTCTCCTGTTACAAAGCCCAATTTTGTGCATTCTGAATATTTTCGCCAGATTTTGGCCAATATATCAGGGGAACATGAAGTGAAAAGAGGTGCACTAAATTTCAGCTTCAAAGGCATATCCTTAAAGTTGCAAATTAGAGGCGGAGGCCTTTCAAGAGGCGTTCGAAAATTCTGCGTCTCTTCGTTAAACAGTCACAGTCTGGAAACGTCTGCGCCACTTCTCGCTCTTTGATTTGCTCTCCGGAGACGTTACTTTGTGCCATCTCTTTCGACGGCATGTTCTCCTGTTACAAAGCCCAATTTTGTGCATTATGAAAATTTTTGCCAGATTTTGGCCAATATATCAGGGGAACATGAAGTGGAAAGAGGTATAATAAATTTCAGCTTCAAAGGCATATCCATAAAGTTGCAAATTAGAGGCGGAGGCCTTTCAAGAGGCGTTCGAAAATTCTGCGTCTCTTCGTTAAACAGTCACAGTCTGGAAACGTCTGCGCCACTTCTCGCTCTTTGATTTGCTCTCCGGAGACGTTACTTTGTGCCATCTCTTTCGACGGCATGTTCTCCTGTTACAAAGCCCAATTTTGTGCATTCTGAAATTTTCGCCAGATTTTGGCCAATATATCAGGGGAACATGAAGTGGAAAGAGGTATACTAAATTTCAGCTTCAATGGCATATCCTTAAAGTTGCAAATTAGAGGCGGAGGCCTTTCAAGAGGCGTTCGAAAATTCTGCGTCTCTTCGTTAAACAGTCACAGTCTGGAAACGTCCTGCGCCACTTCTCGCTCTTTGATTTGCTCTCCGGAGACGTTACTTTGTGCCATCTCTTTCGACGGCATGTTCTCCTGTTACAAAGCCCAATTGTGTGCATTCTGAAAATTTTCGCCAGATTTTGGCCAATATATCAGGGGAACATGAAGTGGAAAGAGGTATACTAAATTTCAGCTTCAATGGCATATCCTTAAAGTTGCAAATTAGAGGCGGAGGCCTTTCAAGAGGCGTTCGAAAATTCTGCGTCTCTTCGTTAAACAGTCACTGTCTCGAAACATCTGCGCCATTTCTTGCTCTTTGATTTGCTCTCCGGAGCCGTTACTTTGTGCCATCTCTTTCGACGCCATGTTCTCCTGTTACAAAGCCCAATTTTGTGCATTCTGAATATTTTCGCCAGATTTTGGCCAATATATCAGGGGAACATGAAGTGAAAAGAGGTACACTAAATTTCAGCTTCAAAGGCATATCCTTAAAGTTGCAAATTAGAGGCGGAGGCCTTTCAAGAGGCGTTCGAAAATTCTGCGTCTCTTCGTTAAACAGTCACAGTCTGGAAACGTCTGCGCCACTTCTCGCTCTTTGATTTGCTCTCCGGAGACGTTACTTTGTGCCATCTCTTTCGACGGCATGTTCTCCTGTTACAAAGCCCAATTTTGTGCATTATGAAAATTTTTGCCAGATTTTGGCCAATATATCAGGGGAACATGAAGTGGAAAGAGGTATACTAAATTTCAGCTTCAAAGGCATATCCTTAAAGTTGGAAATTAGAGGCGGAGGCCTTTCAAGAGGCGTTCGAAAATTCTGCGTCTCTTCGTTAAGCAGTTACAGTCTGGAAACGTCTGCGCCACTTCTCGCTCTTTGATTGGCTCTCCGGAGACGTTACTTTGTGCAATCTCTTTCGACGGCATGTTCTCCTGTTACAAAGCCCAATTTTGTGCATTCTGAATATTTTCGCCAGATTTTGGCCAATATATCAGGGGAACATGATGTGAAAAGAGGTACACTAAATTTCAGCTTCAAAGGCATATCCTTAATGTTGCAAATTAGAGGCGGAGACCTTTCAAGAGGCGTTCGAAAATTCTGCGTCTCTTCGTTAAACAGTCACAGTCTGGAAACGTCTGCGCCACTTCTCGCTCTTTGATTTGCTCTCCGGAGACGTTACTTTGTGCCATCTCTTTCGACGGCATGTTCTCCTGTTACAAAGCCCAATTTTGTGCATTATGAAAATTTTTGCCAGATTTTGGCCAATATATCAGGGGAACATGAAGTGGAAAGAGGTATAATAAATTTCAGCTTCAAAGGCATATCCTTAAAGTTGCAAATTAGAGGCGGAGGCCTTTCAAGAGGCGTTCGAAAATTCTGCGTCTCTTCGTTAAACAGTCACAGTCTGGAAACGTCTGCGCCACTTCTCGCTCTTTGATTTGCTCTCCGGAGACGTTACTTTGTGCCATCTCTTTCGACGGCATGTTCTCCTGTTACAAAGCCCAATTTTGTGCATTCTGAAAATTTTCGCCAGATTTTGGCCAATATATCAGGGGAACATGAAGTGGAAAGAGGTATACTAAATTTCAGCTTCAATGGCATATCCTTAAAGTTGCAAATTAGAGGCGGAGGCCTTTCAAGAGGCGTTCGAAAATTCTGCGTCTCTTCGTTAAACAGTCACTGTCTCGAAACATCTGCGCCACTTCTTGCTCTTTGATTTGCTCTCCGGAGCCGTTACTTTGTGCCTTCTCTTTCGACGGCATGTTCTCCTGTTACAAAGCCCAATTTTGTGCATTCTGAATATTTTCGCCAGATTTTGGCCAATATATCAGGGGAACATGAAGTGAAAAGAGGTGCACTAAATTTCAGCTTCAAAGGCATATCCTTAAAGTTGCAAATTAGAGGCGGAGGCCTTTCAAGAGGCGTTCGAAAATTCTGCGTCTCTTCGTTAAACAGTCACAGTCTGGAAACGTCTGCGCCACTTCTCGCTCTTTGATTTGCTCTCCGGAGACGTTACTTTGTGCCATCTCTTTCGACGGCATGTTCTCCTGTTACAAAGCCCAATTTTGTGCATTATGAAAATTTTTGCCAAATTTTGGCCAATATATCAGGAGAACATGAAGTGGAAAGAGGTATACTAATTTTCAGCTTCAAAGGCATCGCCTTAAAGTTGCCAATAAGAGGCGGAGACCTTTCAAGAGGCGTTCGAAAATTCTGCGTCTCTTCGTTAAACAGTCACAGTCTGGAAACGTCTGCGCCACTTCTCGCTCTTTGATTTGCTCTCCGGAGACGTTACTTTGTGCCATCTCTTTCGACGGCATGTTCTCCTGTTACAAAGCCCAATTTTGTGCATTATGAAAATTTTTGCCAGATTTTGGCCAATATATCAGGGGAACATGAAGTGGAAAGAGGTATAATAAATTTCAGCTTCAAAGGCATATCCTTAAAGTTGCAAATTAGAGGCGGAGGCCTTTCAAGAGGCGTTCGAAAATTCTGCGTCTCTTCGTTAAACAGTCACAGTATGGGAACGTCTGCGCCACTTCTCGCTCTTTGATTTGCTCTCCGGAGACGTTACTTTGTGCCATCTCTTTCGACGGCATGTTCTCCTGTTACAAAGCCCAATTTTGTGCATTCTGAAAATTTTCGCCAGATTTTGGCCAATATATCAGGGGAACATGAAGTGGAAAGAGGTATACTAAATTTCAGCTTCAAAGGCATATCCTTAAAGTTGGAAATTAGAGGCGGAGGCCTTTCAAGAGGCGTTCGAAAATTCTGCGTCTCTTCGTTAAACAGTTACAGTCTGGAAACGTCTGCGCCACTTCTCGCTCTTTGATTGGCTCTCCGGAGACGTTACTTTGTGCCATCTCTTTCGACGGCATGTTCTCCTGTTACAAAGCCCAATTTTGTGCATTCTGAATATTTTCGCCAGGTTTTGGCCAATATATCAGGGGAACGTGATGTGAAAAGAGGTACACTAAATTTCAGCTTCAAAGGCATATCCTTAAAGTTGCAAATTAGAGGCGGAGACCTTTCAAGAGGCGTTCGAAAGTTCTGCGTCTCTTCGTTAAACAGTCACAGTCTGGAAACGTCTGCGCCACTTCTCGCTCTTTGATTTGCTCTCCGGAGACGTTACTTTGTGCCATCTCTTTCGACGGCATGTTCTCCTGTTACAAAGCCCAATTTTGTGCATTATGAAAATTTTTGCCAGATTTTGGCCAATATATCAGGGGAACATGAAGTGGAAAGAGGTATAATAAATTTCAGCTTCAAAGGCATATCCTTAAAGTTGCAAATTAGAGGCGGAGGCCTTTCAAGAGGCGTTCGAAAATTCTGCGTCTCTTCGTTAAACAGTCACAGTCTGGAAACGTCTGCGCCACTTCTCGCTCTTTGATTTGCTCTCCGGAGACGTTACTTTGTGCCATCTCTTTCGACGGCATGTTCTCCTGTTACAAAGCCCAATTTTGTGCATTCTGAAAATTTTCGCCAGATTTTGGCCAATATATCAGGGGAACATGAAGTGGAAAGAGGTATACTAAATTTCAGCTTCAATGGCATATCCTTAAAGTTGCAAAGTAGAGGCGGAGGCCTTTCAAGAGGCGTTCGAAAATTCTGCGTCTCTTCGTTAAACAGTTACAGTCTGGAAACGTCTGCGCCACTTCTCGCTCTTTGATTGGCTCTCCGGAGACGTTACTTTGTGCCATCTCTTTCGACGGCATGTTCTCCTGTTACAAAGCCCAATTTTGTGCATTCTGAATATTTTCGCCAGATTTTGGCCAATATGTCAGGGGAACATGAAGTGAAAAGAGGTACACTAAATTTCAGCTTCAAAGGCATCGCCTTAAAGTTGCAAATTAGAGGCGGAGGCCTTTTAAGAGGCGTTCGAAAATTCTGCGTCTCTTCGTTAAACAGTCACAGTCTGGAAACGTCTGCGCAACTTCTCGCTCTTTGATTTGCTCTCCGGAGCCGTTACTTTGTGCCATCCCTTTCGACAGAATGTTCTCCTGTTACAAAGCCCAATTTTGTGCATTCTGATAATTTTCGCCAGATTTTGCCCAATATATCAGGAGAACATGAAGTGGAAAGAGGTATACTAAATTTCAGCTTCAAAGGCATCGCCTTAAAGTTGCCAATAAGAGGCACAGGCCTTTCAAGAGGCGTTCGAAAATTCTGCGTCTCTTCGTTAAACAGTCACTGTCTCGAAAAATCTGGGCCATTTCTTGCTCTTTGATTTTCTCTCTGGAGCCGTTACTTTGTGCCATCTCTTTCGACGGCATGTTCTCCTGTTACAAAGCCCAAATTTGTGCATTCTGAATATTTTCGCCAGATTTTGGCCAATATATCAGGGGAACATGAAGTGAAAAGAGGTATACTAAATTTGAGATTCATAGGCATATCCTTAAAGTTGCAAATTAGAGGCGGAGGCCTTTCAAGAGGCGTTCGAAAATTCTGCGTCTCTTCGTTAAACAGTCACAGTCTGGAAACGTCTGCGCCACTTCTCGCTCTTTGATTTGCTCTCCGGAGACGTTACTTTGTGCCATCTCTTTCGACGGCATGTTCTCCTGTTACAAAGCCCAATTTTGTGCATTATGAAAATTTTTGCCAGATTTTGGCCAATATATCAGGGGAACATGAAGTGGAAAGAGGTATAATAAATTTCAGCTTCAAAGGCATATCCTTAAAGTTGCAAATTAGAGGCGGAGGCCTTTCAAGAGGCGTTCGAAAATTCTGCGTCTCTTCGTTAAACAGTCACAGTCTGGAAACGTCTGCGCCACTTCTCGCTCTTTGATTTGCTCTCCGGAGACGTTACTTTGTGCCATCTCTTTCGACGGCATGTTCTCCTGTTACAAAGCCCAATTTTGTGCATTCTGAAAATTTTCGCCAGATTTTGGCCAATATATCAGGGGAACATGAAGTGGAAAGAGGTATACTAAATTTCAGCTTCAATGGCATATCCTTAAAGTTGCAAATTAGAGGCGGATGCCTTTCAAGAGGCGTTCGAAAATTCTGCGTCTCTTCGTTAAACAGTCACTGTCTCGAAACATCTGCGCCACTTCTTGCTCTTTGATTTGCTCTCCGGAGCCGTTACTTTGTGCCTTCTCTTTCGACGGCATGTTCTCCTGTTACAAAGCCCAATTTTGTGCATTCTGAATATTTTCGCCAGATTTTGGCCAATATATCAGGGGAACATGAAGTGAAAAGAGGTGCACTAAATTTCAGCTTCAAAGGCATATCCTTAAAGTTGCAAATTAGAGGCGGAGGCCTTTCAAGAGGCGTTCGAAAATTCTGCGTCTCTTCGTTAAACAGTCACAGTCTGGAAACGTCTGCGCCACTTCTCGCTCTTTGATTTGCTCTCCGGAGACGTTACTTTGTGCCATCTCTTTCGACGGCATGTTCTCCTGTTACAAAGCCCAATTTTGTGCATTATGAAAATTTTTGCCAAATTTTGGCCAATATATCAGGAGAACATGAAGTGGAAAGAGGTATACTAATTTTCAGCTTCAAAGGCATCGCCTTAAAGTTGCCAATAAGAGGCGGAGACCTTTCAAGAGGCGTTCGAAAATTCTGCGTCTCTTCGTTAAACAGTCACAGTCTGGAAACGTCTGCGCCACTTCTCGCTCTTTGATTTGCTCTCCGGAGACGTTACTTTGTGCCATCTCTTTCGACGGCATGTTCTCCTGTTACAAAGCCCAATTTTGTGCATTCTGAAAATTTTCGCCAGATTTTGGCCAATATATCAGGGGAACATGAAGTGGAAAGAGGTATACTAAATTTCAGCTTCAATGGCATATCCTTAAAGTTGCAAATTAGAGGCGGAGGCCTTTCAAGAGGCGTTCGAAAATTCTGCGTCTCTTCGTTAAACAGTCACTGTCTCGAAACATCTGCGCCATTTCTTGCTCTTTGATTTGCTCTCCGGAGCCGTTACTTTGTGCCATCTCTTTCGACGCTATGTTCTCCTGTTACAAAGCCCAATTTTGTGCATTCTGAATATTTTCGCCAGATTTTGGCCAATATATCAGGGGAACATGAAGTGAAAAGAGGTACACTAAATTTCAGCTTCAAAGGCATATCCTTAAAGTTGCAAATTAGAGGCGGAGGCCTTTCAAGAGGCGTTCGAAAATTCTGCGTCTCTTCGTTAAACAGTCACAGTCTGGAAACGTCTGCGCCACTTCTCGCCCTTTGATTTGCTCTCCGGAGACGTTACTTTGTGCCATCTCTTTCGACGGCATGTTCTCCTGTTACAAAGCCCAATTTTGTGCATTATGAAAATTTTTGCCAGATTTTGGCCAATATATCAGGGGAACATGAAGTGGAAAGAGGTATACTAAATTTCAGCTTCAAAGGCATATCCTTAAAGTTGGAAATTAGAGGCGGAGGCCTTTCAAGAGGCGTTCGAAAATTCTGCGTCTCTTCGTTAAACAGTTACAGTCTGGAAACGTCTGCGCCACTTCTCGCTCTTTGATTGGCTCTCCGGAGACGTTACTTTGTGCCATCTCTTTCGACGGCATGTTCTCCTGTTACAAAGCCCAATTTTGTGCATTCTGAATATTTTCGCCAGATTTTGGCCAATATATCAGGGGAACATGATGTGAAAAGAGGTACACTAAATTTCAGCTTCAAAGGCATATCCTTAATGTTGCAAATTAGAGGCGGAGACCTTTCAAGAGGCGTTCGAAAATTCTGCGTCTCTTCGTTAAACAGTCACAGTCTGGAAACGTCTGCGCCACTTCTCGCTCTTTGATTTGCTCTCCGGAGACGATACTTTGTGCCATCTCTTTCGACGGCATGTTCTCCTGTTACAAAGCCCAATTTTGTGCATTATGAAAATTTTTGCCAGATTTTGGCCAATATATCAGGGGAACATGAAGTGGAAAGAGGTATAATAAATTTCAGCTTCAAAGGCATATCCTTAAAGTTGCAAATTAGAGGCGGAGGCCTTTCAAGAGGCGTTCGAAAATTCTGCGTCTCTTCGTTAAACAGTCACAGTCTGGAAACGTCTGCGCCACTTCTCGCTCTTTGATTTGCTCTCCGGAGACGTTACTTTGTGCCATCTCTTTCGACGGCATGTTCTCCTGTTACAAAGCCCAATTTTGTGCATTCTGAAAATTTTCGCCAGATTTTGGCCAATATATCAGGGGAACATGAAGTGGAAAGAGGTATACTAAATTTCAGCTTCAATGGCATATCCTTAAAGTTGCAAATTAGAGGCGGAGGCCTTTCAAGAGGCGTTCGAAAATTCTGCGTCTCTTCGTTAAACAGTCACTGTCTCGAAACATCTGCGCCACTTCTTGCTCTTTGATTTGCTCTCCGGAGCCGTTACTTTGTGCCTTCTCTTTCGACGGCATGTTCTCCTGTTACAAAGCCCAATTTTGTGCATTCTGAATATTTTCGCCAGATTTTGGCCAATATATCAGGGGAACATGAAGTGAAAAGAGGTGCACTAAATTTCAGCTTCAAAGGCATATCCTTAAAGTTGCAAATTAGAGGCGGAGGCCTTTCAAGAGGCGTTCGAAAATTCTGCGTCTCTTCGTTAAACAGTCACAGTCTGGAAACGTCTGCGCCACTTCTCGCTCTTTGATTTGCTCTCCGGAGACGTTACTTTGTGCCATCTCTTTCGACGGCATGTTCTCCTGTTACAAAGCCCAATTTTGTGCATTATGAAAATTTTTGCCAAATTTTGGCCAATATATCAGGAGAACATGAAGTGGAAAGAGGTATACTAATTTTCAGCTTCAAAGGCATCGCCTTAAAGTTGCCAATAAGAGGCGGAGACCTTTCAAGAGGCGTTCGAAAATTCTGCGTCTCTTCGTTAAACAGTCACAGTCTGGAAACGTCTGCGCCACTTCTCGCTCTTTGATTTGCTCTCCGGAGACGTTACTTTGTGCCATCTCTTTCGACGGCATGTTCTCCTGTTACAAAGCCCAATTTTGTGCATTCTGAAAATTTTCGCCAGATTTTGGCCAATATATCAGGGGAACATGAAGTGGAAAGAGGTATACTAAATTTCAGCTTCAATGGCATATCCTTAAAGTTGCAAATTAGAGGCGGAGGCCTTTCAAGAGGCGTTCGAAAATTCTGCGTCTCTTCGTTAAACAGTCACTGTCTCGAAACATCTGCGCCATTTCTTGCTCTTTGATTTGCTCTCCGGAGCCGTTACTTTGTGCCATCTCTTTCGACGCCATGTTCTCCTGTTACAAAGCCCAATTTTGTGCATTCTGAATATTTTCGCCAGATTTTGGCCAATATATCAGGGGAACATGAAGTGAAAAGAGGTACACTAAATTTCAGCTTCAAAGGCATATCCTTAAAGTTGCAAATTAGAGGCGGAGGCCTTTCAAGAGGCGTTCGAAAATTCTGCGTCTCTTCGTTAAACAGTCACAGTCTGGAAACGTCTGCGCCACTTCTCGCCCTTTGATTTGCTCTCCGGAGACGTTACTTTGTGCCATCTCTTTCGACGGCATGTTCTCCTGTTACAAAGCCCAATTTTGTGCATTATGAAATTTTTGCCAGATTTTGGCCAATATATCAGGGGAACATGAAGTGGAAAGAGTATACTAAATTTCAGCTTCAAAGGCATATCCTTAAAGTTGGAAATTAGAGGCGGAGGCCTTTCAAGAGGGCGTTCGAAAATTCTGCGTCTCTTCGTTAAACAGTTACAGTCTGGAAAAGTCTGCGCCACTTCTCGCTCTTTGATTGGCTCTCCGGAGACGTTACTTTGTGCCATCTCTTTCGACGGCATGTTCTCCTGTTACAAAGCCCAATTTTGTGCATTCTGAATATTTCGCCAGATTTTGGCTAAATATATCAGGGGAACATGATGTGAAAAGAGGTACACTAAATTTCAGCTTCAAAGGCATATCCTTAAAGTTGCAAATTAGAGGCGGAGACCTTTCAAGAGGCGTTCGAAAATTCTGCGTCTCTTCGTTAAACAGTCACAGTCTGGAAACGTCTGCGCCACTTCTCGCTCTTTGATTTGCTCTCCGGAGACGTTACTTTGTGCCATCTCTTTCGACGGCATGTTCTCCTCTTACAAAGCCCAATTTTGTGCATTATGAAAATTTTTGCCAGATTTTGGCCAATATATCAGGGGAACATGAAGTGGAAAGAGGTATAATAAATTTCAGCTTCAAAGGCATATCCTTAAAGTTGCAAATTAGAGGCGGAGGCCTTTCAAGAGGCGTTCGAGAATTCTGCGTCTCTTCGTTAAACAGTCACAGTCTGGAAACGTCTGCGCCACTTCTCGCTCTTTGATTTGCTCTCCGGAGACGTTACTTTGTGCCATCTCTTTCGACGGCATGTTCTCCTGTTACAAAGCCCAATTTTGTGCATTCTGAATATTTTCGCCAGGTTTTGGCCAATATATCAGGGGAACATGATGTGAAAAGAGGTACACTAAATTTCAGCTTCAAAGGCATATCCTTAAAGTTGCAAATTAGAGGCGGAGACCTTTCAAGAGGCGTTCGAAAATTCTGCGTCTCTTCGTTAAACAGTCACAGTCTGGAAACGTCTGCGCCACTTCTCGCTCTTTGATTTGCTCTCCGGAGACGTTACTTTGTGCCATCTCTTTCGACGGCATGTTCTCCTGTTACAAAGCCCAATTTTGTGCATTATGAAAATTTTTGCCAGATTTTGGCCAATATATCAGGGGAACATGAAGTGGAAAGAGGTATAATAAATTTCAGCTTCAAAGGCATATCCTTAAAGTTGCACATTAGAGGCGGAGGCCTTTCAAGAGGCGTTCGAAAATTCTGCGTCTCTTCGTTAAACAGTCACAGTCTGGAAACGTCTGCGCCACTTCTCGCTCTTTGATTTGCTCTCCGGAGACGTTACTTTGTGCCATCTCTTTCGACGGCATGTTCTCCTGTTACAAAGCCCAATTTTGTGCATTCTGAAAATTTTCGCCAGATTTTGGCCAATATATCAGGGGAACATGAAGTGGAAAGAGGTATACTAAATTTCAGCTTCAATGGCATATCCTTAAAGTTGCAAATTAGAGGCGGAGGCCTTTCAAGAGGCGTTCGGAAAATTCTGCGTCTCTTCGTTAAACAGTCACAGTCTGGAAACGTCTGCGCCACTTCTCGCCCTTTGATTTGCTCTCCGGAGACGTTACTTTGTGCCATCTCTTTCGACGGCATGTTCTCCTGTTACAAAGCCCAATTTTGTGCATTCTGAAAATTTTCGCCAGATTTTGGCCAATATATCAGGGGAACATGAAGTGGAAAGAGGTATACTAAATTTCAGCTTCAATGGCATATCCTTAAAGTTGCAAATTAGAGGCGGAGGCCTTTCAAGAGGCGTTCGAAAATTCTGCGTCTCTTCGTTAAACAGTCACTGTCTCGAAACATCTGCGCCATTTCTTGCTCTTTGATTTGCTCTCCGGAGCCGTTACTTTGTGCCATCTCTTTCGACGCCATGTTCTCCTGTTACAAAGCCCAATTTTGTGCATTCTGAATATTTTCGCCAGATTTTGGCCAATATATCAGGGGAACATGAAGTGAAAAGAGGTACACTAAATTTCAGCTTCAAAGGCATATCCTTAAAGTTGCAAATTAGAGGCGGAGGCCTTTCAAGAGGCGTTCGAAAATTCTGCGTCTCTTCGTTAAACAGTCACAGTCTGGAAACGTCTGCGCCACTTCTCGCCCTTTGATTTGCTCTCCGGAGACGTTACTTTGTGCCATCTCTTTCGACGGCATGTTCTCCTGTTACAAAGCCCAATTTTGTGCATTATGAAAATTTTTGCCAGATTTTGGCCAATATATCAGGGGAACATGAAGTGGAAAGAGGTATACTAAATTTCAGCTTCAAAGGCATATCCTTAAAGTTGGAAATTAGAGGCGGAGGCCTTTCAAGAGGCGTTCGAAAATTCTGCGTCTCTTCGTTAAACAGTTACAGTCTGGAAAAGTCTGCGCCACTTCTCGCTCTTTGATTGGCTCTCCGGAGACGTTACTTTGTGCCATCTCTTTCGACGGCATGTTCTCCTGTTACAAAGCCCAATTTTGTGCATTCTGAATATTTTCGCCAGATTTTGGCTAATATATCAGGGGAACATGATGTGAAAAGAGGTACACTAAATTTCAGCTTCAAAGGCATATCCTTAAAGTTGCAAATTAGAGGCGGAGACCTTTCAAGAGGCGTTCGAAAATTCTGCGTCTCTTCGTTAAACAGTCACAGTCTGGAAACGTCTGCGCCACTTCTCGCTCTTTGATTTGCTCTCCGGAGACGTTACTTTGTGCCATCTCTTTCGACGGCATGTTCTCCTCTTACAAAGCCCAATTTTGTGCATTATGAAAATTTTTGCCAGATTTTGGCCAATATATCAGGGGAACATGAAGTGGAAAGAGGTATAATAAATTTCAGCTTCAAAGGCATATCCTTAAAGTTGCAAATTAGAGGCGGAGGCCTTTCAAGAGGCGTTCGAGAATTCTGCGTCTCTTCGTTAAACAGTCACAGTCTGGAAACGTCTGCGCCACTTCTCGCTCTTTGATTTGCTCTCCGGAGACGTTACTTTGTGCCATCTCTTTCGACGGCATGTTCTCCTGTTACAAAGCCCAATTTTGTGCATTCTGAATATTTTCGCCAGGTTTTGGCCAATATATCAGGGGAACATGATGTGAAAAGAGGTACACTAAATTTCAGCTTCAAAGGCATATCCTTAAAGTTGCAAATTAGAGGCGGAGACCTTTCAAGAGGCGTTCGAAAATTCTGCGTCTCTTCGTTAAACAGTCACAGTCTGGAAACGTCTGCGCCACTTCTCGCTCTTTGATTTGCTCTCCGGAGACGTTACTTTGTGCCATCTCTTTCGACGGCATGTTCTCCTGTTACAAAGCCCAATTTTGTGCATTATGAAAATTTTTGCCAGATTTTGGCCAATATATCAGGGGAACATGAAGTGGAAAGAGGTATAATAAATTTCAGCTTCAAAGGCATATCCTTAAAGTTGCACATTAGAGGCGGAGGCCTTTCAAGAGGCGTTCGAAAATTCTGCGTCTCTTCGTTAAACAGTCACAGTCTGGAAACGTCTGCGCCACTTCTCGCTCTTTGATTTGCTCTCCGGAGACGTTACTTTGTGCCATCTCTTTCGACGGCATGTTCTCCTGTTACAAAGCCCAATTTTGTGCATTCTGAAAATTTTCGCCAGATTTTGGCCAATATATCAGGGGAACATGAAGTGGAAAGAGGTATACTAAATTTCAGCTTCAATGGCATATCCTTAAAGTTGCAAATTAGAGGCGGAGGCCTTTCAAGAGGCGTTCGAAAATTCTGCGTCTCTTCGTTAAACAGTCACTGTCTCGAAACATCTGCGCCACTTCTTGCTCTTTGATTTGCTCTCCGGAGCCGTTACTTTGTGCCTTCTCTTTCGACGGCATGTTCTCCTGTTACAAAGCCCAATTTTGTGCATTCTGAATATTTTCGCCAGATTTTGGCCAATATATCAGGGGAACATGAAGTGAAAAGAGGTGCACTAAATTTCAGCTTCAAAGGCATATCCTTAAAGTTGCAAATTAGAGGCGGAGGCCTTTCAAGAGGCGCTCGAAAATTCTGCGTCTCTTCGTTAAACAGTCACAGTCTGGAAACGTCTGCGCCACTTCTCGCTCTTTGATTTGCTCTCCGGAGACGTTACTTTGTGCCATCTCTTTCGACGGCATGTTCTCCTGTTACAAAGCCCAATTTTGTGCATTATGAAAATTTTTGCCAAATTTTGGCCAATATATCAAGAGAACATGAAGTGGAAAGAGGTATACTAATTTTCAGCTTCAAAGGCATCGCCTTAAAGTTGCCAATAAGAGGCGGAGACCTTTCAAGAGGCGTTCGAAAATTCTGCGTCTCTTCGTTAAACAGTCACAGTCTGGAAACGTCTGCGCCACTTCTCGCTCTTTGATTTGCTCTCCGGAGACGTTACTTTGTGCCATCTCTTTCGACGGCATGTTCTCCTGTTACAAAGCCCAATTTTGTGCATTATGAAAATTTTTGCCAGATTTTGGCCAATATATCAGGGGAACATGAAGTGAAAAGAGGTACACTAAATTTCAGCTTCAAAGGCATATCCTTAAAGTTGCAAATTAGAGGCGGAGGCCTTTCATGAGGCGTTCGAAAATTCTGCGTCTCTTCGTTAAGCAGTCACTGTCTCGAAACATCTGCGCCACTTCTCGCTCTTGGATTTGCTCTCCGGAGCCGTTACTTTGTGCCATCTCTTTCGACAGAATGTTCTCCTGTTACAAAGCCCAATTTTGTGCATTCTGATAATTTTCGCCAGATTTTAGCCAATATATCAGGGGAACATGAAGTGAAAAGAGGTACACTAAATTTCAGCTTCAAAGGCATATCCTTAAAGTTGCAAATTAGAGGCGGAGGCCTTTCATGAGGCGTTCGAAAATTCTGCGTCTCTTCGTTAAGCAGTCACTGTCTCGAAACATCTGCGCCACTTCTCGCTCTTTGATTTGCTCTCCGGAGCCGTTACTTTGTGCCATCTCTTTCGACAGAATGTTCTCCTGTTACAAAGCCCAATTTTGTGCATTCTGATAATTTTCGCCAGATTTTGCCCAATATATCAGGAGAACATGAAGTGGAAAGAGGTATACTAAATTTCAGCTTCAAAGGCATCGCCTTAAAGTTGCAAATTAGAGGCGGAGGCCTTTCAAGAGGCGTTCGAAAATTCTGCGTCTCTTCGTTAAACAGTCACTGTCTCGAAACATCTGCGCCACTTCTTGCTCTTTGATTTGCTCTCCGGAGCCGTTACTTTGTGCCATCTCTTTCGACGGCATGTTCTCCTGTTACAAAGCCCAATTTTGTGCATTCTGAATATTTTCGCCAGATTTTGGCCAATATATCAGGGGAACATGAAGTGAAAAGAGGTACACTAAATTTCAGCTTCAAAGGCATCGCCTTAAAGTTGCAAATTAGAGGCGGAGGCCTTTTAAGAGGCGTTCGAAAATTCTGCGTCTCTTCGTTAAACAGTCACAGTCTGGAAACGTCTGCGCAACTTCTCGCTCTCTGATTTGCTCTCCGGAGACGTTACTTTGTGCCATCTCTTTCGACGGCATGTTCTCCTGTTACAAAGCCCAATTTTGTGCATTCTGATAATTTTCGCCAGATTTTGCCCAATATATCAGGAGAACATGAAGTGGAAAGAGGTATACTAAATTTCAGCTTCAAAGGCATCGCCTTATAGTTGCAAATTAGAGGCGGAGGCCTTTTAAGAGGCGTTCGAAAATTCTGCGTCTCTTCGTTAAACAGTCACAGTCTGGAAACGTCTGCGCAACTTCTCGCTCTTTGATTTGCTCTCCGGAGCCGTTACTTTGTGCCATCCCTTTCGACAGAATGTTCTCCTGTTACAAAGCCCAATTTTGTGCATTCTGATAATTTTCGCCAGATTTTGCCCAATATATCAGGAGAACATGAAGTGGAAAGAGGTATACTAAATTTCAGCTTCAAAGGCATCGCCTTAAAGTTGCCAATAAGAGGCACAGGCCTTTCAAGAGGCGTTCGAAAATTCTGCGTCTCTTCGTTAAACAGTCACTGTCTCGAAAAATCTGGGCCATTTCTTGCTCTTTGATTTTCTCTCTGGAGCCGTTACTTTGTGCCATCTCTTTCGACGGCATGTTCTCCTGTTACAAAGCCCAAATTTGTGCATTCTGAATATTTTCGCCAGATTTTGGCCAATATATCAGGGGAACATGAAGTGAAAAGAGGTATACTAAATTTGAGATTCATAGGCATATCCTTAAAGTTGCAAATTAGAGGCGGAGGCCTTTCAAGAGGCGTTCGAAAATTCTGCGTCTCTTCGTTAAACAGTCACAGTCTGGAAACGTCTGCGCCACTTCTCGCTCTTTGATTTGCTCTCCGGAGACGTTACTTTGTGCCATCTCTTTCGACGGCATGTTCTCCTGTTACAAAGCCCAATTTTGTGCATTATGAAAATTTTTGCCAGATTTTGGCCAATATATCAGGGGAACATGAAGTGGAAAGAGGTATAATAAATTTCAGCTTCAAAGGCATATCCTTAAAGTTGCAAATTAGAGGCGGAGGCCTTTCAAGAGGCGTTCGAAAATTCTGCGTCTCTTCGTTAAACAGTCACAGTCTGGAAACGTCTGCGCCACTTCTCGCTCTTTGATTTGCTCTCCGGAGACGTTACTTTGTGCCATCTCTTTCGACGGCATGTTCTCCTGTTACAAAGCCCAATTTTGTGCATTCTGAAAATTTTCGCCAGATTTTGGCCAATATATCAGGGGAACATGAAGTGGAAAGAGGTATACTAAATTTCAGCTTCAATGGCATATCCTTAAAGTTGCAAATTAGAGGCGGAGGCCTTTCAAGAGGCGTTCGAAAATTCTGCGTCTCTTCGTTAAACAGTTACAGTCTGGAAACGTCTGCGCCACTTCTCGCTCTTTGATTGGCTCTCCGGAGACGTTACTTTGTGCCATCTCTTTCGACGGCATGTTCTCCTGTTACAAAGCCCAATTTTGTGCATTCTGAATATTTTCGCCAGGTTTTGGCCAATATATCAGGGGAACATGATGTGAAAAGAGGTACACTAAATTTCAGCTTCAAAGGCATATCCTTAAAGTTGCAAATTAGAGGCGGAGACCTTTCAAGAGGCGTTCGAAAATTCTGCGTCTCTTCGTTAAACAGTCACAGTCTGGAAACGTCTGCGCCACTTCTCGCTCTTTGATTTGCTCTCCGGAGACGTTACTTTGTGCCATCTCTTTCGACGGCATGTTCTCCTGTTACAAAGCCCAATTTTGTGCATTATGAAAATTTTTGCCAGATTTTGGCCAATATATCAGGGGAACATGAAGTGGAAAGAGGTATAATAAATTTCAGCTTCAAAGGCATATCCTTAAAGTTGCAAATTAGAGGCGGAGGCCTTTCAAGAGGCGTTCGAAAATTCTGCGTCTCTTCGTTAAACAGTCACAGTCTGGAAACGTCTGCGCCACTTCTCGCTCTTTGATTTGCTCTCCGGAGACGTTACTTTGTGCCATCTCTTTCGACGGCATGTTCTCCTGTTACAAAGCCCAATTTTGTGCATTATGAAAATTTTTGCCAAATTTTGGCCAATATATCAGGAGAACATGAAGTGGAAAGAGGTATACTAATTTTCAGCTTCAAATGCATCGCCTTAAAGTTGCCAATAAGAGGCGGAGGCCTTTCAAGAGGCGTTCGAAAATTCTGCGTCTCTTCGTTAAACAGTCACTGTCTCGAAACATCTGCGCCACTTCTTGCTCTTTGATTTGCTCTCCGGAACCGTTACTTTGTGCCATCTCTTTCGACGGCATGTTCTCCTGTTACAAAGCCCAATTTTGTGCATTCTGAATATTTTCGCCAGATTTTGGCCAATATATCAGGGGAACATGAAGTGAAAAGAGGTTCACTAAATTTCAGCTTCAAAGGCATCGCCTTAAAGTTGCAAATTAGAGGCGGAGGCCTTTTAAGAGGCGTTCGAAAATTCTGCGTCTCTTCGTTAAACAGTCACAGTCTGGAAACGTCTGCGCAACTTCTCGCTCTCTGATTTGCTCTCCGGAGACGTTACTTTGTGCCATCTCTTTCGACGGCATGTTCTCCTGTTACAAAGCCCAATTTTGTGCATTCTGATAATTTTCGCCAGATTTTGCCCAATATATCAGGAGAACATGAAGTGGAAAGAGGTATACTAAATTTCAGCTTCAAAGGCATCGCCTTAAAGTTGCAAATTAGAGGCGGAGGCCTTTTAAGAGGCGTTCGAAAATTCTGCGTCTCTTCGTTAAACAGTCACAGTCTGGAAACGTCTGCGCAACTTCTCGCTCTCTGATTTGCTCTCCGGAGACGTTACTTTGTGCCATCTCTTTCGACGGCATGTTCTCCTGTTA